>NC_051154.1:379287472-379532278 GCF_013339745.2 Dermacentor silvarum | reverse complement strand
GTTGGCCTCTGTCGGATGCAGTCCTTCCCCTGCTGCAGCCCCTGCTCCTACCGCTCTTCCTGCCCCTGCTCCTACCGCTCCTCCTGCCGCTCCTCCTGCACCTGCTCCTGCCGCTCCTCCTGCCCCTCCTCCTGCCCTTGCTCCTGCTGCTCCCCTGCCCCTCTATGCATCGGTTGAGGCATTGCCTAAAATAGGCCAAATAAATTATATTTTCGTTTATGCTTTGTGTGTTTCCTTCCTGCACTTTTTTACATCACGTTTCTTAGCTACTGATTTTATAGGCAGTAAGCCAGCATACAAGCAACAAAATTGCTGAGTAGACGCTATGCTTGAAACACACTGATAGAAAATGGCTGAGCACTGGATATTCTGGAAACGTGTTGGATAGAAAATGGCTGAGCACTGGCTATTCTGGAAACACGTTGGATAGAAAATGGCTTGAGCACTGGATATTCTGGAAACGCGTTGGATAGAAAATGGCTGAGCACTGGATATTCTGGAAACGCGTTGGATAGAAAATGGCTGAGCACTGGATATTCTGGAAACGCATTGGATACAGAATGGTTGAGCACTGGATCTTGAAATACAAAATGGCTGAACACCAGCTCTACGCTCGAACTACATTGGATACTACAATGGCAAACTGTAAGGCCAATCTTGTCTCGAACAGTGGGTGAACGTTGGATCGGGTTGCAATTTGCCATGATGCCAGGATTGGGCCAAAGTTCGTACCAATTTCTGCGAGCATTGGAACATGCTTGGCCCAGTGCTGTTGTGCTGCCTGGGAAGGGTGTCATAATTACGATTGAATGACGACAGTATGATCACAATAGGACGACGAAGATTGACGTATCTGGAAAGACGGCATGACGACAGTGGGATGACGTTACTGAAATGTAGACAATGATAAAACGACAGCATGACAACGAATGTGCGATGTCGATGGCGTTGTGCCGGTGGCATGACGTCAACGAGTAGGATGACAAGCTGGAATTAATATTGTTACGCACGAACCCCGCACCTCCACCAAAATGTTACGCGAACGAAGGATTAAGTACAGGAGAATTTACAAGTGTATTTACAAATGATAGATGCAGCGCTGGCCAGATCAGCCGATAGCTCGAGAGCCCAGAGCAGTTCGTTCTTCGTCTAGGCGCCCGCGCGCCTCGTTCAAACAACCAAATACCACACGCGTGTAGCAATATTATTAAGTTCTTTTGCGGCATCGAGATAAGACAACTAGAGGCTTTAGACGCTTTCTACATTAAAAAAAGTCACAGTTTCGCACGAAAGGCGAAGCATCGATTGCGATAGCATATTAGTAGACAGCTATCCGAAGTAAGGATAGTAGTTTTATCAGTCGTATAAAGCTGTAAATGTTCGCTTGCTAACTAAATAAACAAGCACAGTGTCACGCGCGTACATGTAAACATGAACACATCTCACTCGATGAGATGTGTTCATCAGCTGTACCTCACAGCCACCTTGAAACATAGAGATTTAAGGGTTTCGCCTTAAAAATGGTTCCACGTGTGTCAGCAGCTGTCGAAAAACCTTCACATAAGTGAAATAGCATATCTCGATAAATTGTCTTTCACTGCGAATCCCACGGTATCAGTACCCACAAGAAAAAGGCCTGGGTCAGAGCTTGTTTCTATTAACCTTACGCTTTCGAAGCTTTTGTTTTTTGTTTTTTATGAGCGCAGATACGTGTCACGACTAACTTTTACAACTTCCTTAAACTTTACGGGAGGGTTTGGAGTTCGCTGGCGCAATGATGTACTTTGGTTTTGATTGTGTCGACAGATAAATAGGAGTGTTCATCGGAGAATACACTTTAGTTTCAAGTGGCGCTCGTCGCAAATAGAGAAACCTGATGCTTGCTCTAAGTGCAAAATGCCCACGTTGTCATAGTCTCGCGTGGAGGGGCACCGAATGGAATGCGCTTTTTTTCTTGCTGTGATAGCGCACATGAATGCTATGGGAGCAAATGCGGAACTTGTTACAGCATTGATGAGCACGCCGATCTGTGCGGGTACCGTTGAAACAGGCAGGCTGCGCCACAACACACACAGAATGAGCGCTTACGCGAGGGAAAGCATGTGTTTACCTGTTCAGCATGCTTATGCATTGCCGACGTATCCTAATGTGAAACATGGAAAAGCCAACGAGAGTATCGAACGTACTTCCAAGATGCTGATGAAGTTTTATTTAGTAGGATGGCTCATTGGCCTAAAAGGTATAAGAGGGATATTGGTGTTCGGAAAAGTGGGCCAGCCGTCGAGAGGTGCTTCGCTCTACACCATGTGGAAGATGCATGACTCCCCCGCAAAGGCTAGAGCGTTCGTACAACGCTGCTGGCTTCCGTCGACGGACGGATCCACTCTTCGTATAGCTATAGCCACTTGGCCTCGGTGCTTCCGTGGGAGGCCTCGAAGTTCGGGTATATGGTTCCACATCAGCTGTCGGAATGTTGGTGCAGCCGTCGTGTTGCACACGGGGCAACCCGTCTGTACAAGAGGCAAGTGAGTCACAGCCTCTTCCGATAATTTTATGCGTACGCCAGCGCACCAGTACGTCCGGAGTTAGTGCCGTGCCAGTGCGGGCCTTTTGTAACAGCACTGACAAGCTCTATAGGCAGGTCTGTTAGCAGTGGGTATAGTCTTTGGGTGTAGAGCGTGTCAAGAGCTCGCATAACTATCGGCGTCTCCTTCCAGCTGTTCGCTGTGTTGCCGTCTTAGGACGCGAAGGCTGCTACGTCGCTGCGGCGGTCGGTAGCTTTACGATCTCGCTCGCAGCGGCGTTCGCCGCTTCGTTGTCCAGTACACCACAGGGGCCGCGACCCACGCCACGCGCGTATGAATACCGTGAGCCGTGCGCAGCCGTCTGCTGGTGCCTGAAATTATTGTGCCAATGCGGTCGTTTAAAGGCGCACGTACGAACATATATAGTACGCGCAGGTACCACCGCCTGGCTGTCCGTGTAGACATTGATCTGTGTGGCGACCGCCCGGGGTTTCTTAAGGGCCCAAATCAGGGCGTCACGGATCGCTGGATCAGCCGACATGACGCCCGGTGGTCCTTGGTCGCCAAAGTCGTATTCCTGCATGAGTGGAGGTCTGGCTGCGGCGTTTGCTGTGAGTCCCGCCCATGCGTCACCCACGCGTTGCCTCTCGCGATCTCCCGATTGGCCTCCGTTCCGATTCGCTCCGTTTGCAACGTGCCGCCCGAGACAGATTGTCCGTGCCAGCGAATATATCGCGAAATGAAAACACGTATACAGCTGGGCCGGTATTTTCTAGCAACTCCTTTCCGATACTAATGGCACTAATGCCTTTTCGTGCTTTTCGCGCTTGGTAAGTGGTCAGAGCGACGGTCCGCGCGCGTTATCAACGGCATCAGCCGGCCGTGAGCGGTGGATGATAAGACTATACCAATAGCGTAGAATAAAGCATACCGAATCGCTACAAAACACTGGCCCTGTGCTTAAATTTCGCATTAGGGAGTATCGTATTCGTGGGCGATTTTTTTTCTTAAATTATGGCATGCGCTGGAAAAAAAATTGAACACGGCCTAGGGGCCTAAGAACAGTATATATAAAACTGCTCACGGTGCCCGAGGTCCGACCACAATAAAAGACCCCGTACACATTACTTCGAGTTATCTTACGAGAGGAAGACGCAAAACAAAGTGAGCTTTGTGCTGCCTTTTTTTTTGTGTGTGTGTGTGAGTGTAAGTATACGTTACGTAAATCTGGGAACGGTGCCGGATGGGGCAGACATGTTTTATTTGTTTAAAACGGCAAGCAACAAGCTTACAGGTATTTTTCCCCGTCTGCGTTCCCAAGACCTGCTCAAGGAAATCTAGATGCGCAATATACACACGAGAGACATATGCTGCTTGAAGAACAAGCAGCATGTTATTGTAATTCTCCAAGGGAACTACAATAACAGTAGAATGAAACCCGACACTGTGGTAGCATTGCACGCGCCATCATTGCGAGGCATAAAAACAGAAGAAAAAAATGAAATACATTTATTCTTTAAAGATAAATACACGTCATATGTGATTAGGAACACCATTTGAGCGGTCCGATCGCAAATATACCAGCGCACGAATTAGTACGAACGGCCCTGCCGAGTAGTATTGCCAGCGGTGTTAATCTGTCTTTTTCTCTCCAGATCTCGTCCTCCGCGTTCCCCTGACCAATGGAAGTCACTCCTTGCACAGCTCGGCACGTAAGACAGCTTCGCGGTGTGCTACCTGGTTGGGGTTGATTGCGTGAATTGCTGGAGTCGTATGCGCTGGGAACCAGAGCAATTGCCTGCCGTTCTTCTCTGCGTTTGAGAATTTTGCTTTGTTGACTATGATGATGTGCCACGCCTCAGGAGAGATCCTACCCTTAGCATAGTTTCTAATGGCCGCCTGAGAATCACTAATTATGTATTGAGCATTTGTGGAGACCAATGCTAGTGCAATGGCTACCTCCTCTGCTGTCTCGGAATGTTTGGTAGTAACTGACACGCTTGTAAGGGGTTTTTGGGTGTGATCTACGACTACTGCCACGTAGCTATTTCTGTGTGGGTATTCAGCCGCGTCTACGAAGGCTGCTCTGTCGTCTGAGCCATAGCTTCGGATCATTTTCTCTGCTCTACTCGTGCGTCTGCCCTTGTTGTAAACTGGATGCATGTTCTTGGGTATATTTGTTACTAGGAGTTTGTCGCGAATTTCTCTCGTTATCGTCGTTTTTTCCCCGTATTGATTGTGGTAATTCATTCCTAGCTTGCGTAGTATATGCCGTCCTGTTTTGGTTTTGGTTAGTCGTTCCACCTGGGATGTTTGTTGCGCTTCTATGAGTTCGTCCAGTGTGTTGTGGAGTCCTAACTTTAGGAATAGATCTGTGCTTGTACTGATTGGAATCCCTAGTGCTAGTTTGTATGCCTTTTTTATGAGAATGTTAATTTTGGTCTTTTCAGCTGCAAACCAATTGTGGAAGGCTGCTATGTATGTGATCTGACTGATTATGAATGATTGTATGAGCCGTATGATACTTTCTTCCTTCATACCCTGGTGCTTGTTAGTAATTCGTTTGATTAATCTCATGGTGTTCGTTACCTTTGTGTCTAACTTCCTTATGGTTTCCCCGTTTGTACCTTTGTTCTCGATTATTAGACCCAGTACCTTCAGCTGATTTACTATTGGGATATTCCGCCCGTTCTTGGTGTGCAACTTGATTTCCTCATGAGCCTCGTTTCCGTCGTATCCTTTGGGAGGCCTGCCCCTAAGTGTGGGGCGGTATAAGAGAAGTTCGGATTTCTCTGCAGAGCATGTGAGGCCTGTTCCTATGAGGTGTTCCTCTACTGTGTTTATTGCGGTCTGGAGTCGTTGTTCTATTGATCCGTCGCTGCCATCACAGACCCAGATAGTAATATCGTCCACATATATTGTGTGATTGAGGGACTCTATGTGATTTAGTTTTTCGGGGAGTCCCATCAAGACGAGATTGAACAGCATCGGGGAGATGACAGAGCCTTGCGGCGTGCCGGCACCCCCGATGTCGATTTCGGGTGACGTGAGTCCTCCGACGGAGAAGACTGCTTTCCTATCTGATAGGAAGCTCTTGATATAGTTATACGTCCGTTGCCCTAGTCCTAATCGCTCGATGTTTTCCAATATGGTTGCGTGGTTGGCATTATCAAAAGTCTTTTTAAGATGAAGGCCCAAGATGGCCCTTGTGGAGCGCGTTTTATAGTCGATTATCTGATGCTTAAGTTGAAGCATCGCATCTTGTGTCGAAAGGTTTTGCGAAATCCTATCATTGTATCTGGGTATATGTTATTATCCTCTAAGAAGTTATCTACTCTCTTTAAAATTACATGTTCCATTAATTTTCCGACGCAGGATGTTAGGGAGATTGGTCTGAGGTTGTCGATCTCAAGCTTTTTACCAGGTTTTGGAATAAGCATTATCGTCGCTTTCTTCCATTGAGCTGGTACTGCTCCTTTTATCCAGCACTCGTTTATATATTCCATTAGGTTGGTGATATATCGACCCATCATTCAGGTACCTGAGAGTCTTGTTTGTTATACCGTCTTGGCCGGGGGCTGATTTGGTGTTCAACTTTTGCAGGGCCGCGCGGATTTCTGCCTCCGTGAATTCCTCGTCTAATTTTGTGTTGATATTCCCGTTGTAGCTAGTATGGTTGCAAGGGGGTGCCTGTGTTATGTATTTCTGTTCTAATTCTTTGAGAAAGTCCTCCTCCGTGCCCTCATAGGCGTGTATTAACTTATTAATGGCTTGTCTGTGGTTTTTCTTGTTATTCTCAGGGTCCAGCAAGAACCTAAGCATGTGCCAGGTTTTGCCGGTGCTTAATTGCCCGTCCATGGAATTACATATCTCGTCCCATTGTTGCTTGCTCAATTGCGCAGCATATTCTTCTATTTCTTTGTTGAGGAGCGCTATGCGCTTTCTCAATTTTCTGTTATGCTTCTGACCTTGAAGTCTATTTTGCAGCGACTGCTTAGCTTCCCACATGTGGAGAAGTCTGCTGTCGCATTTCTCCAAGTTAGATTCAGGTGGTGCTATTTTTGTGGCAGCTTTGACGTCATCGCTGAGCTCTTTAGTCCATTGCTCTATGTCTGTGATGGATCGTTGCTGAGTAGCCTCTCGCGATCTACGAAGTAGTTCCCAGTCTATTAATTTGATCTGTCGTTCGTTGGGTCTATTCGGCCCTTCTTTGACGAGTAACTCCGATATGCGGTGGTCGCTACCCAAATTCTGTAGTGTGTTGCGCCACGTCACCTTTTCAATATTCTTGGTAAATGTTAGGTCTGGGGTTGTGTCCCTGTTTAAGGCCGTGCCTACTCTGGTTGGAGTACCGGGGTCTGTGACTAGCGTGAGGCCTAATTCTTGCGAGTCATTCCATAAGGCCCTTCCTTTTGGTCTGGAATATAGATATCCCCACGCAGTGTGTGGGGCATTAAAGTCTCCTCCTATTACTACCGGATTTTCTCCAGCTAGTTTGAGTGTTTTCTGGAATAGGCTCTTGAACTTGTGCTTATGTTTAGTGGGATTGCTATAAATGTTCAGAATAAATAAGCTAGGTCCTGTCTTTTTTTGTTGGATGAGTTCCAATAGAATATTGTCTATGCGTGCTATGCCTGTATTGTGTTGCACGCATAAGTTTTCTTTTTACAAGCGTGGTTAATACCCTGGTCTCCCCTTCGGCATAGCCAAAAGATCTGTATCCTGCCAGCTTTGCGACCCCATGTGTTTCCTGCAGAATTATGACGTCCGGCTTATCCTTGTCTTTTAAATAGTGCTGCAAAACTGATTTCTTGTTTTTGTAACTTCTACAGTACCATTGCCATATCCTGAACGCTTTTGCAGCGCGCCTCATTGCGGGTGCGACCATGGGAGGGAGACGGTAGGCTGGAGAGAAGCTGATCTTATATAATTTTGTGGTTCCGAAGTGGGTAAGGATTGTGGTGCTTCTGATGCACCAGAGGGGAGTCCATTACCTGGTGACTGGTTTGCCTCTAGGATGTCTAATCTACTCATAATAGCTGCTATTGCCTTAACCATTTGGTTCATCATTTCGTCCCGTTTTTCATTTGCCTTTTGTATCTCTATTGGGGTCTTTTGGATATCGACTAATGCTTTATCTACCGCCGTGTTATCTTGTTTATCACTTCTGGCTTGGGCCTTGCGTTTGAGTCTAGGGGGGTTATCCCCTTCGCCCATCTTATTGTCCGGGACTTCAGTTGGATCTTTCGTGCTCGCCTGTGGAGCGGAAGTTACCTGATTTAATTGGCTTTTTGCTTCCTTGAGACTCTTTATTTCATCGCTCATACGTGCTAGCAATTTTCATTGGAAACAATTTATTTTTCATTCGCTCCAAATTCAGTGACTCATCTCATTCACCGTTGGTATTTTGTGTTACCGTCAAAATGGGATTTAAAATGCCAATCGCCCGTAAGTTTACTTTTCCCCTTTCTTCCACCGTCGAAATGAGAGAAATCCATGCAAGCAGGTGTAGCTCAGCTTTAGGAAAGACGATGACGTTTATTGAAAGCAGAGCAAGCATGCAGAGAAGGAGGTTTGTGCCAAAAATAAGGCTTCATCATCATCAGCGTCAATTTATAATCAAAGCTCCACTAAGTAAGATTGGATTACTATTAAGTATTCCGGTAATACGTCCGTCAGTGGGGCCTCGACCAGTGTTGCCAGGTTTGGATCTATATAGCCAAATTGGGCTACCGAAAAAAAATTTTTGACGTCGACTTGGACGAGTTGGCTATGTGGCTATATTTGGGCGACTAAAAATCTACGACTTCGCTTTGTTTGGGCTTTAGGTGGCGCCCTAACCCAGGCTCTAGAGGTGGCTCTGATGGAGTAGAAAGAAATCTCGAAGGCTATGTGTTAGCTGGCTGAGCCAGCCGCGCGGCTGTTGCGTGCGCGAAATGCGCCCCCCCCCCCCCCTTCTCTGCGCTGTTATCTGAGCCGGTGGCTGTGACATTTGATGCACTCAAACTTACACCCCGCTTCAACGTCAGATACCCGATCGCCGGCCATCGGGATGAGCCTGGGAGTAGAGTTTTTTTCACAGTGCACTGTACTAACATGGCTATGCTCAGGAAGGGAGAGCAATAACATAGCGTCGGGGTCGTCGGGCGATCGTGGCGCCGACATGAAAGAAGGGAAGCACGGGTGGACGACATGCTCATGTTTGTTCATGGCCATGTCTTCAGGGTGAAGTATCGCGCCGGGCACAGCTTTCGACCCATTCCACGTTTCTCGCGCGAAGCTTTACTTCCATTTTCCTTTTCCTGCTAAATGAATTTTTGGTGGGCCTACATTCGAGATTCATTTCGATAGGTTCGACGTAAGATCGGATCCTCCTCTGAGAGGAGAATCCAAACATGGGGAAGTGGGCCAAGTATGCGAGAACGTATAAAAAAGCAAGACCCCGAACTCCAAGGCGGGCCCTGGTGCTTTTACTTATAGGTGGTTTGCCCGTAACGTCATAGATGCAGGTACTCATTGTGCTAATATCGAAACATGTTTTCACGATGACATCAGTGCACCACGTCACGTGAGCATCAACCACCGTGTTAGCTTAGCAGGTGGAGTGTCACGCTGCTGGCTAGAGGACGCAGGTTTCATACCCGGCCACGGCGGCCGCATTTCGATAGTACACCCGTGTTCATAGATTTCGGTGCACGCTTAAGAACCCCACATGGTCAAAATTAATCCGGAGTACCCCACTGCGTCATGCCTCCCAATCATATCGAGATTTTGGCACGTAAACTCCGAGCAATTAATATTATTAGCACATCAACATAGTTTGCTTTTTGACAGTAACTAGTTTTCACAGGATTACCACTGCTATCAATTTGTCGTTTACCTTTGCTATTTGTGCGGCGTCGCGGCTTTTACCATGTCGAGCGAGTTGGGTTCGGGACGTGCTCGTCGCCGAAAATGACTGCATGCTTTTTACACTGGTGTGCCGTTTTGCGCAGTAATCTTTTGAAGCTTCGCTTACACCGATTCAGACAGCGAGTGGCATCTGTTGTCTGGCAGTTGTCTTTACGCATGTTCTAGGCGAGCTAGAGACCTAAAATGGTGGCCAGGTTGATGTAAATGGGTGCTATATAGAGTGTGTACCAGCTAATCCAGGCCAAGCTAACTAAAAGAAAAAAAACGATAAAACAAGATCGGACGATTAGACCCATAAAGCCAGATATCTTAGCGCGAAAGACTCGTTCTGCATGGCTCATAAAAATGAGGCCATGGGCGCATCGCCGTCGCAGACCGTTAAATGCAGACAGCTAAACGCAGAATTCGTAGTTAATATTACTCTATAATACTCAAAATAATAACTTAGTACTATCTGTCATGAAATAAGATCACTGCGGTTTCGCCCTCTGCAGCGACTCGCTGGAACTTGAGAGCTTCCGGAACCAACCAAAAAAGTAATCTGTGTGCCAGCATGATGTCACTGTTGCTGAGGTCGAAGGTCGATCGCCACTGCGGCACGGACATTTAGTTGCGACGGGTTGTAAGAAAAAGGACTGCCGTAGTCGAATGTGAAAATGTTTAAATAGATAAAACTGCAAATAAAAATGGCTATAAAATGTTTTTGCTCTTTTTTGTGTTTGGCTACATTTGGGCTACAATATCTATAGCTTCGGGCTACGCCGCCTCGTCGGACCTGGCAACACTGGCCTCCACATTAGCCACAGGAAGGTTTGTAGCGCGGTGCTTTAGTTTCTACCTGAAACAAAACGATTACCGTAGTAATTTTGTTGTAGCTTTAATCTATACTTCTCTGTTCATTATTCATTTCACTGAAATTGCTTTTCCAAATCCTTTATTTATATGGTCTTTATTCTCTATTTCAAGAATGTCTCTTTCATAAGTTTGTTCCAATTAGTCTCACCGCTCACTCGCACACCGCCAGTCTATCCTTTTGAATCACTGAATTCGTTTTACATCTTGGAATAAATGTTTCTTTCGTAGTACATACTTGTTCTATCGTGCATAATATTCAAAGGGCCAGCCGGTAGCACATAGGCTGTTAAATCCTCGTCGCCAAATATGTTTTGTCGTGCATGATACTCAAAGGAGACATTACTCAGAACCTGACCATTTATTCCATCTTCATTCTCTTTTTTTCAGGCCGGCTCCAAGAACGCGCCTTCTAATGGCGCTGCAGTCGGCAGCGATGCCTTATGATATAACAATACTGCCGCGTGATTATCGGCATATCTTACTTGGCGGGCACGCGCCATAAATGCCGAGCATCATCATCACCATCATCGATGACGTTTCCTCGCGTGCATCGTGTTCCAATGCCCATTTAAGGAAGAGACCTTCTGGCCAACCACCATTTGTCACGTCACCCTCGGCCCCGCGCAAGCTGCTACGACTGTGTTCAGTAGGACACGTAGCCATCGAACGACACCCTACTCTGCCTGCTGTTAGCCTTGGCGACTCTCCCGAGGACGAGGTCCGACGACCGTGCCCGCTTCTGTGGGCTGTTAATCGGCTGGCCAGGCATCAGCTGCGCCTACCAATGCCACGTAAGCGGACGGAGGAGATTCGACGGCGACGCATCTGTGGGTCACACGTCTCTGGTCGCCTCGCAGCTCTGTCATCATCGACTGGGCGTCTACCGAGCCAAGCCGTCGCGCTGCCATTTGCCGACCGCGCCATGGAATCCGAAGTTCGATCCAGGCGGCGGATAAACCTCGCTCCCGGCAGCCTCCATCACTGCGAATTCGCCCTGAGCTGTCGCAAACATCGCACGTTTGCCGACATCCACGGTGGAGTGCAACATCATTCGCACCGGCTTCGCTGCGAGTATACATCTCGATTACCTGCAGGCAACGCCGTGGAAAGGGCAAAGCCCGGCAGCCGCAGCGCCTCCTCTAGGTTTGCGTCTGTGGAGTTCCTGTCTCCGAAAATCGCCCTGGCCGCGACAAGAAAGCGCCGTTTGCGACGCCTGATGCTGGGTGCTGTTCGGCAAAGCTTGCAGGTTGCCATCGGAAGCGATCGGCATCCACCTCAGGACCACACTGAAAGTTGCAGTCGCAGGAGCACGCCAAGCGCCTTTTCGGGTTCAGGTGGCAACGTGAAACGAGACGCACAGCCGCCCTCACGCCTGTTTGCTCCGGCTGCCGCCAATCGCGTAGCGCCTTCAAGGCGAGGAGGACGTTGGGGATTCCGGCTGAAGTGTCGCCCTGCTGGCAGCCGCCATGCTGCCCATGGTGTCCGCCTCCTACGTTCAGGTGCAGGAGAGTGCCTTTTGGGACAACGAGCGGCAGTGGTGATGATTCTTCTCTCTGGTAAGCCGCTTGGTGCTGGAAACGAAGACGCCGGCGGGCGTGCTCTCTCGCTAGACATCAACATCCAACGCGAGATGACCGCGGGTGGCAAATCCAGCCTGCTGGACTCTCCATCCAACGCCACTCGGGGTGCCACCGACGGCGCTGGTCGACGGCGGCGGGTACGGTTGTCTCTGTGGTTGCGGGCGATGTGCGAAACTAGCCACCACCATCGTTATGGTTATCCAATCGTATTGTTTTCGCCCAAAACTGATTCAATGGCCACTCAAGGAATCGCGAAAAATGTTTGGTCAATCGTTCCGCAGCACATAATGTTTCAAGACGCCGATGAATCCAGAAACCGAGAGAAGTTTGATGCTATTGTCAACTTGCTGCAACAAAAGCAACTAGCTTCTGCCCTGACATCTTGGTTCTTATACGAGTATCAGAAGCAACTACGATGAGCCATCATCGGGAGGTTCTGGGCCAGCTTCAAATCCGCGCCCAAGTCAAACCTAAAGGACACCAGGGGCGCTTTTAGAAGATTGCATGCAACGATAGAAAAGTGTCAAGTGCCCGGTTCATCGCCTCCACTCAAGTGAGTCAGAGTGGCAGTGACGCGACAGAAGCCAACACAGTTCCTCGAAGCTCTATCTTCGACTTGGTGTTCGACAGTCTGCAAGCAGCGTTGGTGATGTCCGTGCCACCCGAATTCAACCAAGTCTTGCTGAAGTTTTACTCCGCTGCATTCCGGGCATTTCATCGTGTAGCAGGCAAAGATGATGGTAACGATCAATTTTAATGCACCAGATGCGAGCTTGACACTGACAACTGTGAATGCTCACTCCTTCTTGATGACTGCGAATAATAAAATGCATGATCTTCGCTTGCTTGATGCTGTCGTTCGAGACGTTGTTTCAACAATTGCATAGAAGTACATTGAAAAGCACATACAAAGCACTTGCAGGGGGAACTTCAAGAACCGATTCTTGGATTACCTGGAAAAGTGGCTCACCACAATTGTCATGGAATGGTTCCGATTGCTATACAAGTACGAAACTGGGTCAGAGACCGATGCAGCGCTTAGGTCTTTAGAGGCCCACTTGTGGTATTTCCTGTATGACACTTATGTCATGGCACGTGTAGACCAGCTCTTCAATATTATCATAGTTTCATGAATCACAAACTGCCCTGGAAGACCTCAAGGACTGCCTTGAAATAACGAACCTAAAGACGAAAGTCAATCCCTCTTTAATGAGCTCCACGGAAAAGCGACTCTTGCATCCAGGAGTGGAAACAACTCAGGTATTGACTGCACATATATTAGCTATCAAGGCATTGCGGGTTCTTGACTCAACGGGATACATTTTGCAACTTGTCTGTGAGCCTGTATGCAAGTACTTGAGTACATGCGAAGACTCGGTAAGGTCTATAGTCTCGAACTTGACATATGACAGCTGTGAAGAACTTCAAGTGGGGCTTGTCAAGTTCACACCGATTGCTGTCGGAGACAGCTTCATGGGCGATGATGATGACGAAGACTGGCAGAACTTGCGACCAGCTCCACTTGGCAATGAGGAGGCAGTGCAGGTGTCAAAAGGTGCAGGCACATCTGATATATATATATATATATATATATATATATATATATATAGTCAGTATTTTGGTGAGCATCTACTGAAGCAAGAAGCTGTTGGCATCGGAATATCAGGTGCTGCTAGCCAACTTTCTGCTGTCCGGCACCTGCGCCGACACGGAGCCTGAGGGGCGTTACTTGGAGTGCCTCAATCAACGCTTTGGCGAGGCCCAGCTAAATGCCTGTGAAGTGATGCTGAGGGACTTGGCCGACTCTCGCCGCCTCAACGCCCACCTAGCTTCTGGTGATATCCCTCACTGCACCAAAGGGGAGGTCGACGTGTCAGCCATCGTGGTCTCAGCCCAATTCTGGCCAACTTTCAAGGGTAAGTAGCTGGTGCTGCCACCACCTGTGCAGGTATGACTCGACCGCTACACTCGTGCCTTTGAGAACATCAAGGACACCGGTACCTTGCAGTGCGCCAGAAAATCGCCCCCTCTTGCCCTAGAAATGCGGCTACCTCACCAATGGCACAGGCGGCACCCGCGAAGCAGCCGACGTCACCGAAAGCGCGCGAGTGGCAGTTGGCTACACAGTGAAGCTGGAGTCAAAGAACAATGCAGTCGAAGTTAACAGAACAACTGTCATCACCCAGCTTGCATGCAATGCCATCGTGATGCGTGGCAACTTCAGTTGTGCCTTTGATATCTCCACTTTCTACGTGTTGAAGTGCACTTCATCTGGAACAAGTTGCAGCACGGAAGACTAAACGGCCCTCTTCAGGGCCACCCAAACTATATGACTGGCAGGGACGTGGTAACTCCCATCTCTGCCTTCGTACACCCTCTATAAAACAGCATGTGGTTACGTTTGTGTGTGTTTGAATAAAATATCATTGAATATCTTGGTAAGTGCTTCTGAAAGAAAAACTATACAGAACAGTTCTTTTCGAGAATACACAGAAGGAAAGAGCAAGAGAGTAAACAAACCATCTATTTAGTAATCACAAATAATGCCACTATGGATGAAGGGAAACAAAAACAAAACAACTTGGCAACATGAACAAGAAACCAGAGGGTTCCACATATTCTGTGATCATGACAGTAACAGAGCAAAATGACAAATGTAAAGTCATTGTTGCACTTCATTCGCACAAGCAGTGAGTGCCTGTTAAGCTATGCTGTAGACAGGTTCTGCTTTGCAGTGATAAGTGCCCTGTTCGTCCTAGCTTAATATGTTCTCAAAACTGACGGGGATTAATTTCTGTAATTGGCATGTTTTAAATAGAGCTGCTTTGTTTTAGAAACGAAACCAGCATAAAATTCAGGAGGATAGAAACAAAAGAAGTGACAGAACAAGAGTTAGACTTGGAGATTTTAGTTTATCTTCACAATGCCCAACATGGCATTTTTGGCACACAAGAGATCGGTAGCTCAAAAGGCTGATATAAGTGTGGGAAAGTTCGTGAAATTCACACTAGTGTCTTCGACACACTGAACCTAAGTTTAAATTGTAGGTAGCTCAGATAGTCAATTTATAAACAATTACAAAGTTATAAAGACTTTTTTTCAGGCGGGGGGAGGATACAAATGTACTTTCCAGGCGACAAAGTTTCAGTTGTTTTTTAATCTTTATTATTATTATTATTATTATTATTATTATTATTATTATTATTATTATTATTATTATTATTATTATTTGTAAAATGGGTTTGGGGCTTTCTAGGGTTATTCAAAGGATATATCGCAACTTAATGTTTTGCATGTGCGTGATGCCTGCAGCCACATCTCACCTTAACAAGGTTCATACATTATTCTAAATGTCTGCATTCTTTATCAGTGAGCAAAACAGATGTCATGCTCGCATGTCAGGAGCTGTTTTCTTAATTAGTACATTTCCAGAAGCTCACTTTCAAGAGTTGTGCATGCCTTTCCTATCTCATGTACATCATTAAAACTGGTGGTATAGCTGCATTAACAATGAAAGAATAAATGGCCACCTGTGTGCTCATGGGCAGCAAAGAGCAACGTTCATGCATTTTATCATTGATGTGCTGATCAATGGATGTGAACCCTGCCAAATGTAAAAGGGCTCTGCAAATTATTTCTGTGGCGTGTGAACGCTGTGGCATATTTGTCATGTAGGCGCCCTTGAATTGGTTTGCGATATGGCTACAGAAGCCATCAAGCTTGCTGTGTGCTGAAAACAGTCGATCACATTGGGCCCCTTCTCTTCTTTCTTATGCAAAAATGCACAAATATGACATTATTTCGTTGTTTATTCTTCTCTGTTGTGATCACCTTGGCGTGCATATTGCTGCCCATCTCATTTTTTTTTGCACGGTCACTTTGCCACCACATCAGTGGCACTACTGAGATGCCCATCAGCTTCCAGGCAACAAATTCCTTGCTGACAGCTCTATTCATTTGAGTGAATGCAGCACTATTTCAAGGCATTAATAACAACATGCCTAATGCTTGAAAAATGAGCTGCAGTGAGGCGCAGTGATGTAGTTCTGCCTAGATTGCAACATATTTGGGCTAAGCCTGACAGTGACTGCACAATAGAGCAGGTTGGTCATCATTCAGCACCTTGCCTATCTAAGCCTCTCATCTTAACGGCAGCAGCCCTGGCTGCTTCCACACATGTGGAAAGATAGCATGAACACAGCATATACATCTGCATCTATGCATGCAGCATGCACATCGTCACTGGAGAAGCCGTTTAGTGTGCTGCTAGCACAATGGAAGCACCACATTAATCCACACTCAATTTTACATTATCTCAAGCTGTGCCGTGGAAGATGAGACATGGCACGATTACTGTATCTGTGATGCCGCATGGCACGTCCTTATAGTAGTCATGCACATGTCATCTTCGACATGATGTCCCTTATGAATGAAGCATCAGCATAACCACTGCCTCGCACCATAGCATAGGGACACTAAAGAGCAATACTAAGTCATCTTAGACTGACTTACGTTGACTTTTACTGCAGAATATAAAGGCCAAATGTTTTTTTTTCTTTTTTAATGTCGTACTGGTGCATAAATGTGGTAGTATGAAAGATTTCAGTGTGTTTCCTCATATTCAAGATGTTTTAACACAGGGGAAGTACTTAAAAGTTCCTAAGGTTATTCTTTCGCTTCTTTACAATGAAGTCATTCTTGACCAGATAAACAAGTAGACCCGAGTAGGTCTTGTCAAAATTCAAGACATCACAGTGAGCCTGGTGCTAGAACTTCACCGCAGCACTACCACTTATCTTCCAATTTTGTTTCTTCTCGGACTTGCCAAGCTGCCTCTTATGTGAACAGTGGCCGTTTTGCTATTGCAGTGCAGAATTTACTAATACAGCCTAACTTGGTAGTCCCTTTAGCACACCTATAATGTAAAGTGTAAAATTGCCGTTACAGTTGAGCCTTATCTGAGGTGAGTTAATGGTTATGAAAAACAGATACCAGAACCATGAGAACTGCCCTGTGTGCATTGGGATGGTAGATAATGACTATTTGGTTAGAGTGAATGTACTAGCCACTTTGGCTTGGGCTTCTCAGGTCTAGTTACATAATATATGATATACTATGTTAGCAGAATTACAAAAAGACAAGCTTCCTTGTGGGGGCACGTGGAAGCAATAAAAGAACAAAAATTGTGTGTATGCGTAATTGACTGCTTGAAGTTTGGCATCATTTCCTTTGCCTATATAGAGGGGCTGTATTGGAGACATGATAGTATTGTTTATTATAGAAACGAGCATGCAAACAAAGAAGACTGATAAAGAAGCAAGGAGAAGCGCTGACTCGCAATTGAGGTTTTTATAGGTGCTGTGTATAGTGAGATATACAACAAAAGTAAAAAATAAAACAGGCTACTAGCTTCAAAATAAAAAGCACAACCATTTATGCACTTATTGTCATGCCGTCATCGCGAGACAGTAGATATCATGCATCCGTTTTGAGACCGCCGTGTTCATGCCGTCGTCGTCGTGCAGGTTTCATATGATACAGTCATTGTTACGCAATTGTCATCTTACACTCGTCGTCATACCATTATCCTCATGCCCTTGTCTCGTCCTTCTCGTCATTACGTCGTCTAGATACAATCATCGTCATGCATTCGTTGTAATATCGCCGTCGTGATGCCGTCGCGGTCGTTATATCGACGTCATTGTAACTCTGATACCTGTCATTGTGTGGTCGTGAGCCATGGTCGTCATATCGTTGTCATCAAGCCATCGGGGTCACGCTGTCGTTTCACCTTCGTCATCCCGTCGTCGTCATACCACCATTTTCGATCCATCGTCATTCTTTATTCTTCACTCTATCGTAATCATGCTGTCTTCATGTACTCGTGATTATGCATTCGTTTTCATACCACTGTCGTCGTCATCGCCAAGGTCATGCCATAGTCGTCGTCATTCCAGCTTCTTCATCCGGTTGTCGTAACACCTGCGTAGTCCCGCCATCGTCGCCAGGCAGTCATCGTCGTAATCGGAACAATCGGAACACACTCGGACGCGTTCCGGTAAAGATAAGGTTTGCGGCTGCTTCGAAAAGGTTTGACGTCATTCAAAACCCTCGTGAAACCAGCGTCTCTGGTTTCACTCTTTGTAGAGCCACGTGTGTGAATTCAAGTGACGTCACAATGGGTAATCGTTGTGGGTGTCGTTTACAGCGTTCCTTCTCCCGCCTGTGTTTCCCGGTAAAGATTGCGGTTGCGTAAGCTACTCCGAGTGGAAAAGTACCCGACAGCATAAAAATCACGTAGTGACGTCACCACGGTCTAGCAACTCATTCAGTTCATTCCAGGCTATCATGGGTAGACCACGGAAAGTAAAGACGCCAGAAGAACAGCGTCAATATAATGTCGCTGTGTAGTAATAAAGGGTGTAGTGAAGTACATTTCACTAGTCTCTGGTTTCACTTTTTGTAGAGCCACGTGTGTGAATTCAAGTGACATCACGATGGGTAATCGTTGTGGGCGTCGTTTACAGCTTCGCTGTCCTACTACCTTCACAGCGTGGATTGGAGCCACAGTTTTTTGTTATTCAGAATATAAATTATGCAATCAATATGTAGTTGTTTCTATACATTTGCCGGATAGCAAGGATATATTTCTGGAATGAAGCTAGCGGCATGTGACGTACTTTCGGTTACATTTCTGCCGGTTCTTTTGTTCTTATCATCATCAATCATCGCTCTTTTTATCCCCCCCCCCTTCCCCATTGTAGAGTAGCAGGCCAGAGCAAACTAACGCTCAAGCCGACCTCTCTGCCTTTCTGCAAATAAACCTCTCTCTCTCTCTCATTTCTGTCGGCACCTTTTTGCCCGTTGAACAAAGGTAGCGCGAAAACACACACAGCTTCTCATCTCACAGAAACGAAACAAAACTTGCTCTTGGACAAAAGAATGTACTCTGACGTCACTGTGCAAAGAGACAGTTGAGAACACCGCGCACACAGAAGAAGAAAACCCAGTTTCAAACTGCTTGCTTGCTTGTTCGTCACTTGTGGTGCTTACCCACTACGGGGGATTGGCCAAAAGGCCGCGGGTAAAGGTGCATTCACACGACCGGACAGAGGAGAAATTTTCGCGGCGGATGGCGTATCACGTGACGTGCGTGTCATCAAAACGTGCTGCCCTCGCCTAGTCCGACCTCCTCCGCTTGCGGATTGAAAATGCTCGCCGGTATTTCCGTCCGTCCGTTTGGCGGTCGTCTGACCTCAATTTAGCGTAGTCAGCGTCAAATCTGTCAACATTGGACAGATTGGAATGAGGCTGCGATGGCGTGTTGTCGGCTTGAAGTAACGTGTGTTTTTGTTGGGCAGCAGTGACCACAAGTGCATTTGTTGTGGTGCAGCGGGAAAAGGGAGTCGTGGTTGCGTGCGCATTTCTATTTACTCAGACCTCGTAGCGTGCGTGACATCAACCTGGGTGAGGTGCACAAGAAAACGCTAAGTGACGAGACAACCATCGCTTTTTGTGCTCTTGTTGAGGGATTCACAGCGCTATGGAATATAGAGCACGTCGATTATGCAAACGCGCAGCTGTTAAGCGTTGCAGTCGAGAGTAAGCACGCGGATTCCGCAAACGGCGCTCCGGCTGTGGGAATGTGACCTAACTCGGCTGCGCCGGATTGAAGTGATCACGTGACTGTTTGCGCCGCGGAGCAGGCGGGATCCACCCTAAAGGGAAGGGGAAGAGAAAAAACCTCAACGAAAAAGAAAATGATGGTGAGGCGTAAAGTTCATACTAATTAGGGGAAAGATTTAGCTGGCAGACATAGAAAAAAAATTACTGTAAGCATATATAAACAGCAACTTTTGTGGGTTTTGTGTGGTATTAGAGCAAGTTGGAACAAACAATCAGTGATTTAATGAAGTATCTAATTATCGATTTCGAGAATTAACACGGTAGCTATCTGCGTTGCCGAGGTGGTCGCAAATGGCCACGCAGATGCTCCTGTGGCTAAAGCCCAATGAAGAAGAGCCGAAGGACGAGATATCTTGCGCAGTTAAAGAAATGACAGATTTGCGGAATAAAAATTCGAATTACGCCCGCTGATTTCTAAATCGAGTACATGCTAGTAGAAAGTGGTCATTGATTTCAGGTTCCTGGAAGGTATGACATGGTAAAAGGACTAATGATTAAATTCCGACCTATGAATTTTCAATTTTGTAGAATGCAGCGCTCCTGTTCTTTGTTGACGCCCTCCTCTTAGTCTCTCCGATTTTAACTAACAGGAATGGCTTTCTCTAGTGTCCTGTTTTGTTCGCTGGTGGATATTTCTGTCACTTCCAGTGCAATAATGTGGTAAAAAAATCTAGTTCCGCGTGAATTTTTTTTCCACTTTCTTTCACTGTAGAAATCAGAGAAATCCACGTCAGCGGATCTACGTGGAACTCGACCCGAGGAGAGACGATGACGTTTCCTCCGCTTGCCTCGTGTTCCAATGCCTATTTAAGGAAGAGACAATCTGGCCAGCGACCATTCGCGACGTCTTCTGTCTGCCTGCCGGAAGCTGCCGCGAGACTCTCCGCAAGGACACGTACATTTCGAACGAGCGCCCGCCAAAGAACACATCGGAATCGGTGGGCCCTTCACCTCGGTGCTGCTCCCGAAGACGAGGACCGGCGATGCTGCCCGCATCTACCGGAGAACAGCTTTTCACAATGCATCCGCAGCACGAACCAATGCCACATCAAGAGATGCGCCAGCGTCGGCGGCGACGTGTCCGCCTACCGAGGCAAGCAGTTCCGCTGTCAGTTGCCAGCCGCATCGTCCCCTTCAAAGTTCGATCCAAGCAGCCTGGCAACCTCACTGCCACCGACCTCCGCCACTACGAGGTCACCCTGAGCCGACGCCAACCTCGCCCGTTTGCCGAGAGCTACGCTTCTGACAACCACGGCGCGGTGGGATATCATTCGCGCCGGATTGGCTGCCAGCAACGACGACGCGACGCCCCATCTCGAGTGCCTGAAGGCAACGTCTTGCGACGGCCGATGTGCAGTTGCCGCTGTGACTCCGCTGGCGCTCAGAAGAAGAACTTTGTGCCACCGAAGTTGGCGCAGAGCGCGACAAGAAGGAGCCGTTTGCGACGCCTGGTGCTGGGCCCACTTCGACAAAGCTTCCTGGTTGCCACCGGAAGCGACGGGAATCCGCCTCAGTTCTACCCCGAAAGTTTCAGACGCCGAAGCAGCGTCTTCTCGAGTTGTCCAGGTGGGAACGTCAAACAAGACGCAAAGCCGCCCTCACGCCGGTTTGCTCATGCTGCCGCCCATCACGCAGCCACGCAAGCGGCCTCATGGCGAAAAGGGCGTTGCGGCTTCCGGCTGAACGTTCGCCCTGTTGGCAGCCGCCATGCTGTCCATCGTGTCTGGCTCCTACGTTCAGTTACAGGAGAGCGCCTTTCGGGACCACCAGCGGCAGTGTCGATGACTCTGCTTTCTGGTATGCCGCCTGGTGCTGGAAACGAAGACGCCGGCTGGCGCACTCTGCCGCCAGACGTCAACATACAAAGCGAGACGACCGCGGGTGACAAATCCAGCCTGCTGGACTCGCGATCCAATGCCACTCGCGGTGCAGCAGACAGCGGTGGTGCCCGCCCACTTGCTACCCGTGACGAGTTGACCGCTTTGTTGTCCGTCGTCGGGGACAAGCAGGCTCTACGTGCCGCCGCGAGAGCTGCTCAACGCGGGCAACACCAAGCGGAAAAGCAAGTACAGGACGGTCGCGACATCTAGATCGAAAGTGCAGCAGGGAAGCAAACTTGAAGGAATATATAACAAACACCTATTCCATATTGCTTCCGCCTGCCTCACTACGGCTGCGCTGTTTTGAGAGCTTTGAGTTTTGAGGCTGATTTTCGCCCTGGAAATATGGCGTCCTCATACCAACGGCACAGGCGGCAAACACGAAGCGCAGCCCACGGCGGCATCGCACAGCGGTGCACTTGGCTACACAGTGAAGCTGGGGCCAAAGAACTTTCAGGTCGGTGTCAACAGTAGGACTGCCACCCCCGGGCGTGTGTAGGGGTACATCTCGGGGCGTGGGAGAAACTTTTGTTATCGCTGCTGTTAATAGAGACATTTTTAAACCGAAGCTCATATTGGACAAAAAGTATCTTCATATATTTGGCCAGTCCACAAAGTGTTAAAAAATATAGTTATCATTAATTCGCCTATAACGCTGAAACGGAACGTTGCGCAACGCGGGTTGACAGAAAATATTTCGTGTTTATAGTCAAAATGTCGTCGCTGTAAATCGTTCGTGTTTATTAAAAGCCTCTGCGCCGACTATGTGCGGTCGGCAGGTGCCAGTATGAAAGCACTTTTCACTGGACTTGTATGCGCCTCTCGGGTTGTTGCCAGCGGTTGCTGGGATAACGCAGTTGAATTGAATTGAAGTCTTGCGTTTTACGTGGCAAAACCACGATTCGATTATGAGCGATTGGGATTATTTTACAGAGTGACTCCCTGATCGATACACGCTGTGCAAAGAAATAGGTGCGAGAAAAAAGGGAGCCTGTAGGCTTTCTCGCAGTGCATGCCTACCATGAATCGATTGAGCAAGAATTCGTCCTCTGGAAGACCGGTAATTGTGGTAGGCGTGGTTCGCCGACGAGCTTCTTAATAGAAGGCAGTGACTGCGAGGCTGATAAGAAGTTGCCGTCGTTCCGCGAAGTAGCTGTTTCACGTGAGGGACAGGACGATTCACAGTAATGGCCTTGCCGAGCTGTTCGGCTTCTTCATCTTGATGGAATATAGTACAGGCTGTATCTTAGAGCAGTCACAGGCATAAAAGTCAACGCAGCTCGTACGATACCCCCACGACGCTTCGCAGCTGGCACTCTTGGCACGTCCGCAGAACAACAAATTTAAAGTCGATCGAAATGGGCAAACGTGACATATATATATATATATATATATATATATATATATATATATATATATTAGAAAGAAGGAGCACACATACGAAAACTGCACGTTTACTTGCTTACGCTTCGGCCGTGACACGGCCTTCGTCGGCGAAATCCGAAATACAAGTGCACAGCCGCTTTGTGGGCATCCACACGTGGGTAATTTGAAAGACACGAGAGGGTGTTTGCTTTCTATTGCGCTAATTATTGTATTTGTTGTCGCATTTCGATGGGGACGAAATTATTATATATTACAAATATTGTATTATTTCGCATTTCGATGGGGCTATTAAATATATGGACACGCCAGGCCCATTTCCGGAACGACGTCAAAAGTACAAGGCGCCATTTCGAAGGGGACGAAATGCGAAAACACCCGTGTACTTAGATTTAGTTGAACGTGACCCCAGGTGGTCCAAAATATTTCGAGGTCCCTCACTACAGCGTGCCTCATAATCAGATCGTGGTTTTGGCTCGCAAAAGCCCGTAATTTCAAGTCCAAGTTTGCTAACATCGTCGCCGGGAGACGTAGGCTGTGGGCGCCAGCTCATGTTTCCGACGGTGAGCCGAGGATGGTGCCTCGATCTCGCTTGCGCAAGGAAGGAAGGCGGGGAGGAAGCGCACCGTCTTCAATCGCTCACGAGCAAGGCACCGGGGGGCGTTCTACCCCGGCGGCGGCTGCGTATGGTGCGGCTGAGAGCGGTCGCTATCTTGAAAGCAATCGGCGATGACTACAGAGTCTGGGTGCGCTGTGTTCTCGCCGCTTAGTTCGCGTTGAAGCGAGATGGAGCACGAAGGTCAATGCGCTCATTGCTGCTGCCGCTCTTCCTCATGCCAGCGTTTTGAGAGCGAGGGTTCACGGTCATCGAGTGAGAAGTATTTATGTTTGCCTGTGCGTGCGTGACACTATGCTTGTTAATCTAGTTAGTAGGCGAATGCTTATACGGCAGATAAAACTACTACCCTTCCTTCATATACCTGTCTACTAATTTGCTATCGCAATCGATGCTTCGCCTTTCGGGCGCAACTGCGACGTTTAGTGCGAGAGCACTACTATACCGGCCAACCTGGATTTCGCCTCTGTCTGCGTGACGCCTCTGCATAAGCGCGTTTCGCGTGCACAGCCTCTTCATCTTTTAACACATACGACCCTGTTCGTACGTGTGAAATAAATGTGCAAAGTGAATCAGGATAGTCTTAGGAAATGTCTAAAGAAGAGATTCGTCGCGCCAGGCGCAGCGTACAACGAGCCCGCGACTACAGAGGCAACAGGGAGTCGACCGACGAAGTTGCGGCCAAGCGATTGCGACTGCAGCAACAAAGAAGACAATTCGTGGCGTTGAAACGTGCCAACGAAGAAACTGCCGAAGAACGACAGGAGCGATTGGAGAACGACAGATTGCACAAGCGTTCCAAGTGCGCTGCCGGAACGAATGAACAGCCACAAGCCCGACTAGCTGCGAACGTTGCATACCAGCATCGCAAGGCTGAGAAACGTCTGTCTTTGGCAACGGCTGCGACCGCCATCTTCAAGTGGGACTTCATCGACCACTCGTTTTGGATTTGCGTGTTCTGTGTGTGACAGATGGTGACACAAGAAGGACTTGGACTGCGGCATGGCCCCCATGTACGCAATATTTGGCGCGGTATGTTTTTAACGCGACAGCGTTAAGAGCTCCGTGTCGCAGATAATCCGACGACAGCGTCGGGGTCGGCGTCGGCACCGGCGTCAAAGCCGATGCCACAGCGGATGCCACAGCCGGAACCAGAGTCACATCAAAGGATACAGTGCACCACGGTAGAGTCCACAATGCCGACACCCGATAAATTGCCCGAAGAAGACCGGCAAGTGGTTGTGATGCTTCGGTCCCTTGTAAATAGCCTTCGTACACTCTTAAGCAAGCTGCATGCTCCGTCAGCACGAAGTGCAGTGCAAGTACTCGATGCTCTAAATCCAGTGCTTGCAAGTCTCCTATTTACGCCACCACCACTGGCCCTTGGTTCATGTCAGATGTCTTCAACGCACATCACCGGCTATGGGACTTGTGTGTCAGGGTGCTTCGCTGCACACACAGTGCTTACTCTCTTCCTCTTTTTATTCCCCCTTTCCTAACCCCCAGTGTAGGGTAGCAAACCGGACGTTCGTCTGGTTGACCTCCCTGCCTTTCCTCTCTTTCGTTTTCTCTCTCTCACATAGTGGGCGGTAGCGAAGCGTAATTGCAGCATTGCTCTATTAGCGGTTGGCACACGCCACAGCATCTCATTGAATGGCACCGAATAGAATGCGTTTTTCTTGCTGGGAAAGCGCGCATGAACGATATGTGGGCAGACGCGGCAGTTGCTTCGGCAATATAAGCACGCCGATGTGCTCCAGCCGCATCAAAACAGGCATGCTGCACCGCAACACAAACACAAGAAGTGCTGACGCGAAGCAAACATGTATTTAGCTGCTCAGCGTGCTTATGGCTGACGTATCCTTATGTGAAACAGGGAGAAAACAAATAGAAACGTGGGGCCTTCTTCCCATAAGAACACTGCCACATCCGTCTAACGTATACCTCTAAAAAAAGTTGGATGGAGATGTCGGACGTATCTTTCGACAGACCCTTTTAGAAAACATTACTCGTGTGAAACTGAACTCCTCCTATTTACTTACGACTTGATTTCCGCATCTGACCATGTTCTCTTACTGACTGCAATTTTCTTGACTCTCAGAAAACTTTTTATACAGTTTATCACCGCCTTCTTCTAAAGTTAGACTTTGTTATACATTGACCCTAATTTGCTGCAATGGCTTAAACGATTTTTGTCTAACAGGACACAGCATGTAGTAGTCAACGATCATGACTCGCACATCTGTTCTGTCACTTCCGGCGTACCACAATGCTCCGTCTTCAGACCCTTACTATTCCTTATCTACATTAATGACCTTCCCGCTTGTATTTCCTCAACAATCAGATTATTCGCCGATGATTGGGTCCTCTACCGTGTGATAACTAACCCGCATCATTTCACAACTTCAATCTGTTCTTGACAGCCAGTCTGATCTCGAAAGCCTGATCCATGAAATTGATCGTTAACAAATGCAAAATAATGAGCATCTCCCGGAACACTGCTTACGGTACTACCCATGTTTATGCGATCACACATTTTCGGCTTTCCTCTGTCAATTCATAAAAGTACCTTGGTGTACGCGCATTCTATGACAAATTGTTACAGAGATAACAATTTGTCATGCATAGCAACGCAGTATACGTCATTTACAATGCCAACCTCATTCTCTGTTTTTGGGCCGAAAATATTCTTTATCACCCGTTTCCTTAAAACAGCGTTTTTACAAAACATTACTCAGATTAAAACTCCAGTACGCTTCTTCAAGCTGGGATCCTCACTCTTCTATACTTGTTTCCGCACTCGAAGCTATCGAGAACCGTTCAGCTTGGTTCACTGTTGCTAACTATTCTGATACCGCCAGTATTACTGCCATAAAACGTTTTCTTGTTTTCCCTATCCTTTCCGACAGACGAACACTAGCCCACTTATGTCTTTTTTCATATGATCTTCAACCCTAAAATGAAGCGCACCTTGTCCTCTCCACCTTGCTACGTTTCATCTTGAGTCGATCATCGCTTTAAAGTTGAAGTGTCATTTTGCCAGACCAACACGTACTTCCATTCGTTCATGCCGAAGACGTAATTTGAATGGTATCACTTCACCGCTTCCATCGTCAGCAACCCGTATTATACTTCATTCAAGACTACCATTTTCAAAACGCTTTACTCCCACTTCTTTCTGTAATGCCGTAATGGCATTGAAAGTATTTGAAATAAAGAAATTAGTAAATAAATAAATAAATAAATAAATAAATAAATAAATAAATAAATAAATAAATAAATAAATAAATAAATAAATAAAAATACGGCGTACCGAGCACTGGTCACTGCAGTTTTTGAAGCCAAGGCTGAGTGCTGCCTCAAATAGCGTTCTCTCTCAAATGTGTTATATAATATCATCGAATTGACATACATGGCAATGGCAACAATTTTTCTGAACACTGCATCGATATAGTATATGAAAATGGTTATTTTTTTCTTCTTCTTTTTACCCTGCCGGGGTGGTTCAGTCAGCTAAGGCGTTGCGCTGCTGAGAACGAGGTCGCGGCATCGCATCTCGGCCCCGGCGGCCGCATTTCGATGGAGCCGCAATGCAAAAACGCCCGTGTGCTTGCGTTGTAGTGCACGTTAAACAACCCCAGGTGGTCAAAATTAATCCGGAGCCCTCCACTACGGCGTGCCTCATAATCAGAACTGGTTTTGACACCTAAAACCGCAGAAAGAACAAGTGAAGTTCTTTTTTTTTTATTAGCCCGCCATTTAAATGCCCCTCTTACCCGTGGTTGCTCAGTCGCTATGGTGTTGGGCTGCTGAGCACGAGGTCGCGGGATCAAATCCCGGCCACGGCGGCCGACTTTCGATTGGGGCGAAATGCGAAAACACCCGTGTACTTAGATTTAGGTGCACGTTAAAGAACCTCAGGTGGTCCAAATTTACGGAGTACTCCACTACGGCGTGTCTCATAATCAGATCGTGGTTTTGGCGCGTAAAACCCCATAATTTAATTCTCCTCTTGACGGCGACGAAGGCATTGGGTCACGCAGTTACCGCCTCCTATTGCCCGGTCATTACAAATGTTTGTCCCACGTCTTGTAATGGCACTGGACACAAGCCGGCTGATGACAGCTCTTCTATAAACACCCACAATAGTGGGCATTGGCTCCAACTTCGCCGTGTAACCGGATGCACCTCGCACGCTGTCGATGTCGTCGGCTTCTTCGCTGCCGTCTGTGCCGTTGGTGAGACCGCCATCTTTCCAGGGCTCGAGGGTCGCTACCAGGCTTGGCGACATTCTGTTCACCCTGGACAGCTGGGGCGGAATCTTGCGAACGGTTCCGAATGTGAACCTTTCGCTTGCCCTCACTTGATTGGTCAGAATTGTGGTTGCGTCAGCGGCCGTCACAGAATGTGGGGTGGTACCGCAAATTTTGAACACGTCACGCATCTGTCAATCATTTTCAAAGCCAACCCGTCGTCGGCCACGAGTTGAAACGGCGAAGAATAGTCCACTCTGGGTTCCGTTGCTGTGGCTTGGCTGTTTGCTTGCGACCTTGGCCGCGCGCGCGGGCCGTGCCGTGCCGCCTCGGAGACTCGCGGGCGGTGCGCGCGCGCGTTGATTATCTCTAAGGTTCGACTACACACACTTGAAAACATGGCGGCGCCCCTCATTCTTTGTTTCGGATTGCTCTCACGCGGAACCGTCAACGAGTGGAGGTGCTAGACGCGTTTTTAGAGCTCACAGATGAGGATTTTCGGCGTCATTAACGTCAGTCAAATTGAACCGTCCGATGGCTGCTCGACATTTTAGAATAAAGAACCAACTTTGAAAATTTCCGCACAACTGATGCTGATGTGGCTAGTTCCTTTGATTCGAGTGGTTACAATTTTTAACGCCTGTGGACTACCACCTGGCGACGAACAGTTAAACGAATGGTAATATTATATTCCCTAATGTACAATAAAGGAATATGTCAACACGCGACGGTACTTAAAGACATTCAGGACAATATTTAAATAATATTTCATGTTTATAGAGCAAGAAGAAACATTTCGCAATTCCTCGATTAACTCATCATATGATGACGTACACTTCAGAGGCGGCACCCTCTCGTTTATTGGTCGCTTCCGCCCGGTCTTCCACCTCTGTCTTGGGAGTGCCTATTTAGTGCCGAAAGCGGCGAGGCGAACCGGTTCCGATTCGGAACCGTTATAAGATTCCGCCCCTGCCTTAATTCTTAGTGGCAGCGCTGGTTTGACTCGAATTATCGGCTTTCGCAATCGGCCAAGAGAGCAGCTCCGTTGCGAGTCGCTGTTGGCTCGGCGACAATAGGCGACAACACCGACGTGTGCATTGTGACGGCGTCATTGTCTCAATGAATGCCCAGTGTAGATTCATGCTTGGGAGAAAGTGCTGCAAAGCAGTTCCTGCTCCCCTCAGAAACATGCATAGCAGTGGGGCCGGCGGAAGCGAGGAGGAATACGTAGTTCCTTCAAGCTTACTCTCTTGCGACACTCTCGACCTCGGTGTTGAGGTCGTCCGCGTTGTGTTGCGCACGAGCGCAACACTTCTGGGGTATGCTTACGCATAAAATTTGGGGTATGCTTACGCATACTTAGACAACTCCAGTGGAGTTTCTGCATACTTCTTTGATCTCCTCACCTGTAAAGTACAAAATAAGAGGAACAATTTTATAATGCCCGGTGAACTATCAGCTCTTTATGGGAGTTTGTGCGTGAGGCAGGCTTGACCGACAGGTTATGAATGTGTAATTTTTTTTATTGTGCACCCCGCCATTGACCCTTACCTCTGCTTAGACCCACTGAGCCACCCTTTTCAATAAAGTTAATTCTTCTTTATATAGAAAAGTGATAATCAAAAGATAAAAACACGATGGTACGCGGAATAAACATCATCCTCTTTGCTTGGGCTGAGTGCCAAGTAGAGCTGAACGGAAAAAGGATTAGCACAAGCGGCCGATAACCGGAGTAGGGAAATTGCGGTATGCGGCCTTCTTTTTCTCGTGCACACTGGCATCTGGGCCGGTATTTTGTAGCGATGCCTTATGATTTATTCTACAATAGTCTTATCATCCACCGCTCTCGCCCGGCAGATCCGTTGATAACACAAGCGGACCGTCGCTTTCACCATTGACAAAGCGCGATAAGCGCAAAAAGGCATTAGCACCGGTAAGGCACAGCTACAAAATACCGGCCCTGAGGTGCCACATGATTCATATGTGTCACTCGCGTTTTCGGCGTGCTGTATATAGACAGAGAACAACAGCGTTGCGTGCCGCAATTTATCTGCTCGGGTGGTCGGTCACTTGTGCTAATCTTATTCTCTTGCAGGTATACATCTCGTGGCTCCCTTTCGGTTGGACAGAGGAAGAAAGCCGAAATGTCGAATTACGAGGAACTCGCATTTTATGTGACATCATGGCAGTAGAAGTCACAGAAATATGCCCCCGTGAACGAGACAAGCCACAGGATATAAAGCGAAGGAAAACATTTTGCCAATGAAAATCGGAGGGACATAGAGCGACGAAAAGCAACAGTAAGGTTTGGTTAGGTTTAGTTTGGTGCCTAAGGGGGCTACGGCCCCACTATTTACGCGGGCAGCGGCCATGAATCTTGCGGCAGTAGGTGAAAAGAGAAGAAAACCTAAATGGAATTTGCTAAATTAGGAATGAGATAATAAATGAATGCTAATCGCTAATATCAATTTTCAGGCTATATTAGTGCAGCGCTGCGGGAACTCCACCTTCGCATCTTCTATATAATGGATGCGGTGTTTTCAACACTCTCGAATGTCTCATTGGATAATGGCATCGGAGTACATTCGTTAATAAGGAAGTCAGTTTGGACTTGCACTTGGGAGTTGATGAGCTGTTGGTACATTGTTCCTATGTAGGGTTAGCCTGCAGGCACAAAAGAAGCGGCACAAATGGAAATAATGGCGCAAAGAAACGAAATGAAGCAAAGGCTGCAAAGTGCGTCGCAAATGTTGCATTTGTGGGACAAGTATTTACTTATTATATGAGAAAAATTTGGACGAACAATATTCGAAGGTATGATTTTTTGTTTGCTTTTTTCTCGTATCTTCAAAGTCCCTCACGATCACCTGGTGTAGCATGCCACGCGTGTGTCTGTCAACCTGTGCAGCGCTATTACCGCAACATTTCTCTCGCCTTCTCTGTTTTTCTAGAAACTTTATCAGCAATAATACCTGCACAGTCACAGCAAAGTTAACGCCGAGATACCACGCTACGCTGAAGCGACGCAGTGAATGTTCAACTGAAAGTTGGCACCGTGGCCGACTGTGCCAGTCTTGAAGCGGCGTAGGCCGATCATTTGTGCGGCCCACCCAACCCTTTTGCAATTCTGTGAAAATGAACGGCTGCTTCTATCAAGGTCTGTTTTTACCTCGTCATTAAGTGAGGGGTTTTTGCTTCCCAAAACCACAACGCGGATGTGAGGGACGCCGTAGTAGAAGACTGCTAATAATTCATGACCGCATTGTTGTCAGCAAAGTCGACTTTTGAGCTAGTGAATCAATCATCTTGAGGAGATGAGGGCGTTTAGGTGAACAGAACACAACGCAAAGAAAGGGGACGATACAAACACTGTGCCTTCACTTTATATAACTTGCGCCTTAATCACAATATACGAGTGTTTTTTTCGCATTCTGCTCCCCCCGGAACCAGGCAGTCGCAACCGGGAGCCGAAACCGAGAATCCGTGCCAGCAGCAAAGGCGCTGTAGCGACCGATTCACCGCGGCTGCTTCAACTTTGGAACGTGCGAGTGATCTGTGCGAAGCGGACCCTGAAAAGAATAAGAATAAGAAATACAAATATACAAAAACAATCAGTTCTGCTGCATTGTGCGCGTTCAACGTCTGTATTTAATGCTGTTTTCGCAGTTAACACAGCTGAATTACAAATCGTTGCACGATCATCCCAGTACTATATATTGATAGCTTGCTGCTTAATTACCTTTCGCTTTCTTGTCCATTCTGCCTCGTAATTATTGGCCTATTACCCAAAGTGAGTTAGCGCCATCTCATGTCAGTAGCGGCGGTCTTCTCCAATATAAAGTTTCCTCACCGCCATGGTTTTGCTTTCTGTAAAGTTAGTGAGCGCTCTTTAAGGATAAATTAAACGATTCAACAGTGTTGCTCCACTTTTCAATTATATATATCACCTCTAAATTTCCTTTCGCTCACGATGCCCAATTCTTTGTTGAACTCATATAGCGACCATGTACCTGCTTCTGATATCACAAACAGCAACAGCACAAAAGAGAGAGAAAAACGAAAAGGGAAAGGTAGGGAGGTTAACCAAGAACGTGCCCGGTTGGCTACCATACACTTGCGAAGGAGGAAACGTGAAGAAAATATATGGAGATAAGGATAAGCAGCACAAGGTTATCATTATCATTAAGAGGAAGCTTTAGCTCGGGCCCAACTAGATATATAACTATACAAGTACATGTAAAACGCAACCAACTGCATTCAACTACATGTAAATCGTAGAAACACTTTTCTGAAATGACCCCTGGACAAATCTTGATGAAATTTGTTTCATTTCAGAGAGAAAGCTAAATTCTAGTGATGGTTAGGATCGGAATTTCGATTTTGGGCCTGAACTTTGAAAAGTTTGAAAGTTCGAAAAATATAGAAGTACGAAGTTTTCAAATTAATAGCTCTGCATCAAGAGCAGCTACGGCGGTTCTGTAAACGATATCCATTAGATCATTCGAAGCGGACAAAATCTTTATGTCAATTAATATCTTACGTAAATTCGTTATGTTGTGTACAAGGGTTCTGCAAAAGCTGTATTTCCATATTACTAAATTTTTTTGAGATTCATGTGCAATATATCAATTTTGTCCACTTTAGATACACTATTAGGTGGAGTTACTGAGTTGCAAACTTTATAGTTTCGTTTTCTGAAAATTTTCGATTTTTGCCAATGTTTAATAAAAATTGACTACCTAAATTAAAAATTCGAAACCAACAATCACCAGATTTAAAATTTTCATTTAAATGCAGCAAACCTCGAGAAATTTGGTGCATTTGATTGCCGAGAAAAACGAATTCTCCTTTTACATGTATTTAAATACGAGCACCCGAGCTAAAGCTTCCTCTTAACGATTTCTTCTGCCCGCACATGAGTTCAACACACATTTAATACAAATATTCCCTACTTACTTAGTCTGACTCAAGATCGCTTCTCCTTTGTTCGCCTCGGCTAGGCCTCCAGCGATGGGCCTGTTTACTACGCACCAACAAAAATCAAGTGCTGCATCTGAGAGCCAATGGTGCGTAAGATAGCAGGACCATAAAAGTGGGCACTACATTACGCGCGTGTCCATGGCTGCTGTATTGCACAGCATGTGCTTTTCGATCAATATGCAGAAGTCTAACAGCCTCGAAAAGCATTCCACTGATTCTTGCACTTCGCACACGAGACAGCAGCTTCCGGCTACTGCCCGGACTGGTAGTGACTTATTAAAGCGACAGCTTTAAGGGCCGCATTACGCATAAAGCACGGCGTCGTCGGCGTTGACCGTGCGTTGACCGTGAGCGAAAATTGTCTACCGATCACAGCGCGGCGCTCGAGGTTCCCTGCAGCAACACCAGATGGCTGTCGCCTCCGCGCATCCGCGGTTGCCGCGGCAACGGCAGTGCGGGGGAAAGAAAAGAAATACTCCGAAGATTACGATAGTTCCCTAATGCGAAATTTAGTTCAGCTCTATACGTGTTTCATGCTGGGATATATTGGCTGGCACGGACAATCTGTCTCGTGCGGCACGTGGCAAACGGAGCGAAGTGTGGCGCCACAGCCTAGCTAATCGGGAGATCGCTCGTGGGTGACGCGTGGACCCGATTCACAGCAGCCGCCACAGACAGACCTCCGCTCATGCAGCGCTTTGTTTGTATAAATGGTATAGGTGGACGCATTCGCCGCTTGCCCTATCGTTGACGTCATCGGTGATCAGACTACGTACGCTACTCTGGAGCCACCTCGTGGTCATTGTCGCTGGAGACCCCATCTTGCGTGGCACTACGCTTTTGTTCTAACGCTTTCGCCATACCCTCCTCGTCCGCATTCCTCCTCACAGTTCCGCTGCACTCTCTTCCTCCCCTTTCGTCCTCGCGTTCTCTTCTCAATCGCCGTCTTTCATCCCCCACACAGCTCCGCGTTCGCTCCTTCATCCTTCGCTGTGCTCGGTCGCTCGGTTACGCTGAGGGACGCTGATGCTCGCCACGTGATCGGGAGCATGAGAGCTGCGCTATAAAAAAGTAGCAGAACACTCGCCTTCATGTATAGCGTTCGCCGGAAGGGTGCCGCCGTAAACATTACGGTTGCATAAGCGGCAGTCCAATAGCCTGGGAATTGAACAAGAGTTCATAATCGCCAGTCACCCTCTAGAGACTTTAAAGGAGTACGTTTATCTAGGTCAGTTTCTCACAGGGGACCCGGATCATGAGAAGGAAATTTACAGAAGAATAAACTTGGGTTGGAGTGCATATGGCAGACAATGCCATATCCTTACTTGGAGTTTACCACTGTCGCTGCAAAGTGTACAATCGTTGAATTCTACCGCTGCTAACATATTGGGCAGAAACTTGGAAGTGAACATAAAAGCTCGAGAACAAGTTACGGACCGCACAAAGAGTGATGGAACGAAAAATGTTAGGTCTAACGTTATGAGACAGGAAGATATCGGTGTGGATCAGAGAGCAAACGGGGATAGCCGATATTCACATTAAGAGAAAAAAATGGAGCTGAGCAGGCCATGTAATGCGTTGGATGGATAACAGGTGGATCATTAGAGTGACAGAATGAATACCAAGAGAAGGAAAGCACAGTCTAGGACGGAATAAAACTAGGTGTGGTGATGACGTTAGGAAATTTGCTGGCGCAAGTTGGAATCAGCCAGCTCAAGACAGGGTTAATTGGAGATCGCAGGGAGAGGCCTTCCCCCTGCAGTGGACATAAATATAGGCTGCTGCTGATGATGATGATGAAGCTGCAGTTGCCGGGAAGCGTGAAAAGCAGTCAGGGACCCTTTAATGTCCTTGTTGCACTCTTAAAAGCGAATCTTACGCGTCTCCCAAGTTTTAAATGCGTAAGCATTTCTATGCTTACCCAACGAGAAAACTGTCGGTCCGTCCTTCCCGTAACACGTTCGCTTTCAAGATGGAGCCCGCAGTAGTGAGCGACTTTACCTTTGTGCTGCCTATCACTTCAACGCGGTCGAAGCGGCGAGAACACAGCGCACAGACAACGCTGCACACAGCCCGTTTCGCAGATCGCTTTCAAGATAGGGGCCCGGGTGTACCCGCACGTCTTTCTTGAACGCGAAGCGGCGAAAACACAGCGCGCGGAGCCATCAGCTGTCGGCACTCTGTCCGCTTCACAGGTCGCTTTACGCTGATTCACAGTAGGCCGACACGGCACCGATTTTGGTTTGCCGACTGTTGGCGACAGCGTTTTCCGTACTGTAAACTGCTCCCGTCATCAATCAGCCTTTTCAAGATACGGTCCGCACGGCCGAGCCAGAGTACGTCTGATCGGTCCGTGCCGCCGCCGGAGTCCTTTCAACACAGTTCATAATGGTTCGATGAGGATGAACAAGGCGCTAAAGGGTGATAACGGCTTGTGATGATCAGAAGGTCATCAGCACACCTGGCACCGCCACCTGCTGTACTTTGCAGCGTTATCCATGTGCCGCCGTCCGCACCAATTCGTGTCGTCGAAGCGCTGTCGTTCGTACTGGCCGGATCAAGTGTCATAACACGGATAATGACGCTGGGCTGCGTAGAGATGACCAAGTGATACAGTGCTTACGCATACTTAGACAACTCCCAGAGGAGTTCCTGCATGAATGTTTTTCCTTTTTCTTCTCCTAGACGGCGAGATCTTCTTTGGTGACTTCAGATCGATTTGTGTTCTGTAGAATCTTCGCTGCGACTTTCTGACCATTTTTTGCCAGACTAAGGCCCTATGAGCCCTTCTAGTGCTAGAAGGAGAACGAAAAACCGTCAGAATGAGGCTTGGTATAAAAAAAACGATGCACCAAGCTAGCGTAGAGCAATGTATGAAGCCATAATAATGTGTAATTAGCGCAAAAAGGCCGAAATTAAGCCCAGATACGCTCGTTCAAACCCCGCGCGCCTAAAACCGGAACCGGAAGCGTGGCTTTACTCAACGAAAACTATGGGCCGATCCCTGAAATAGTTTAGTCCAAAAATGTGGGCCGATCCTGGAGGTAGTGCCGTCTAAACAACAAACCACATGGTACACTAGTGCGCCCAAGAAGGCCTTGCCTTTCCTCGATGTCAACCGCTTGTTGACTCGCCTTTGTGAAACCCACCTGAGGCAGCTGCTGCGTCTTTAAAATTTAGCACGATTTAAAAAAGCACGATTGAAAAAAAGGGGAACTGCGTTACGCGAAGCAAACCTAGTGCGTATTGTTTCCAGTACAGTGGAGTAGCCTACAGTAATTTTTTCGTTACTGAGATTTAATTAGGTAATTGCAATTAATTATCTAACTTGAGAATTAATGTCCTAATTATCAAAGTGCCAATGAGAAGATTGTAGAGCGACATGAAAAAATCCCGATACAGCTTTCTGTTGCTCAATACGTTATACATAAATGTGTTTTTCCGAGCGTGAAAGAAGCCCGCGTATACACGCAAAGTGCCTCGAGCGGCCAGTCGCGCGGCAATTCTGCGTGTATTCGCGGGCTTCTTTCACGCTCGAAAAAACACATTTATGTAGCACGTATTGAGCAACAAAAAGTTGTATCGGGAGTTTTTCATGTTGCTCTACAATCTTCTCATTGACACTTTGATAATTATGACATTACTTCTCGAGTTAGATAATTAATTACAATTACCTAATTAAATCTCAGTAACGAAAAAAAATTACTGACGGCTACTCCACTGTACTGGAAACAATACGCATTAGGTTTGCTTCGCTAACGCCGCTCCTCTTTTTTTTATTAATCGTGCTGCATGATAGCTGGGACACCCTGTTTCTACGTGGTTCCCTGTGCCGTCCAGACGAAGTCCTAGCTCGCCCCTTTCTGCTTTAAAGTGGAGTTGCAGTCTTACGCTACGTACGTTTTCAGTACCGCACTGACGCGTCGAGCTAACAGTGGAATCGATGAATGAAACTTTATTTGAAACTATGGAGTTTCAACGTGGTACACCACACGAGTGTTTGCAGTAGCGCGCCTCCGAGTGTTTTTTTTTTTTTTTTTTTTTTTCGGAGGACTTTCCCCTGAGATGGGGCAGCGCGGAGCGCGCGCGACCCTTACAAAACGTTTCGCGACTAATCCGCCAGGGCAGGGCGCATGCGCTGTCGGACCGTGAAAATGGCGGAAAAATACGCGTGTGGCGTACTGGGGAACGAAGCGGCGCAAGTTTCCCGCGTGGCACCAGCGCCGAATACTGCTCTGGCGGGAGGATGGAAGTGTCAAAGGTCGCCGCTGGGCCAGCGGGCACCCGTGTTCTCTACGGCGCGAGCAATCGTGCGCGTTCTTTTCGCAAAGACGAGCACGACCTCATCAACCAGGAAAGGTGGCACGCAATTCTGCTGTGTTGTTGATTGCCACAAGAGCCTTGAAAGGTCGAAAGCCGCCCGTGAAGGCCTACAGAATTCCGGGGAGGTGGTAGGAGAAGGAGAGACGACAAGCCTGGATAACTGCGGCGCGCCGAGTCAAGTAAGCAACGTACTTTCGCATTCGCGTGCAACATCACAGCCGCTCGATAAAAAACGCAATATTAATGTGCCTGTATTTAGCGCATGGCCGTTTGTTTAGACGTGTCGCGTAGTTGAATCGTACAATGACAGCCGCCGTGTTAGCTTAGCGGTAATTGCATACGTGTAGCGGCGCAAAGCTCGACGACGCGAGCTTGATTCCCGGCCATGGCGGCCGCATTTCGATGGGGGCGAAAGGCAAGAATACATTTCTTACTATGTACGATTTTTGTGCACGTTAAAGAAGCCCCGGTGGTCAAAATTATTCCTGAGACCCTCCATTACAGCGTGCCTGATAATGATATCGTGCTTTTGGCACGTAAAATCTACGAATTTAATTGATTGTACTGTTCGTTCACTCGCGATCGGCAAAGACGAGCTCAATATAATTATATCCTTTTTCCAAACGCTGCAACTTGAATTCCTAGTTCTGCAGGCAACAAAAAGGGCCGCGCGTTACTTGCCTTTTGTGTGGCGGCAATCCGTATTTAATGCAAGCTGCGGTCATCGCATGCGTCGATAAGCGGCAGATCGCAAAGCAGCTGCCAGAGACGCGCCTTATGTTTGTTGCTTGGCCATGCTTTCTAAGTTCACAATATCCAAGCATGCTTTAAAGTAATTGCCACCTTGCACATTCTTACTGCTTCACTCTTCCTGCCAAGAATCTTCGTTTCGTGTAGTAGCCGGCCATCAGTGTGAGCTTACTTTAGCTGCAGCGGGGCATTCGCCCGACGAGAAACTAGATTTGCTTTGATGAGGCATGTATCGCTAATTCTTGCGCTCGTGCTGCTGGTCCCAAGGTAATCGCTGGTTACCGTGATCTGGGTTCATTTCGCGGAGCAGTTTGTAGGAGTGATTTCTCATGACCAGTGAAAAGATACCTTGCTCAATAATTCAATGAGTTGCCATGACTCTAACATCTGCATTCAATAAGGCATGATATACATTAAATATTTATACAGCGTGATATAAGGCATTATGCACATATGTAATACTTACATCGTTAATTAATTTTATTGGCTCATTGGTGCCTAATGCATGTGTTCTTTCTGTTCCGACAGTGCTGATGCCACTCCCTGCTAGCGAAAATGAGAGCAGCCGTGTCTGCGCGCCCAGCGACCAACGCAACCAAGCGCAATCGTCACCGTCTCTGCACATCTCTGCAAGCATGCATGACCGCTTTGTGACTGCATCATAGAGAAATAAAAGTGACTAAATTACTGAACTAGGTGTGTACCTCTAACTCGATGTCGAATACAATCTTGTTGGACACCTCCGACACGCACTTGGCTTTCACTGTCACATCACCACCCACAATTTGTTCAGCACCACACACGTGTGGAAGCAGACGCGGACCTTTCTTGAGGTTGCCGCCACGAAAAAAGCTGTCGGCGTCGGCAACCTTCTTGAAACCGCATTGCAGTCTTTGCATCGCTGTTCAGTAAGCACGCGATCTACTGCCGTCGAAAACGGAGTGCCGTGAGCACGAGCTGCGAAGGAAAGCGCGGGCGAAACAATGTAAACAAAGCGGAGACTGCACCGCGGCGCGACCGCGCTGCTTGAAATACAGTCGTCATCATACAGTCGGCCTCATACAGTCGTCATCATGACGTCATGATCACGGGCGACCTTGGCAAGCGAGCGCCATAGCAAAGTGAGACGATCATCGTAGTGTGTGGCATATAGCCGAAGCAACGAAAGCCTCAGAATTATCACCACACAGGCCCCCAATGATAGTAAATTTTGAACATTTAATTCTAATCTAAGAAGGCGGAACGGTGTTTCTAAGGTTCTTTTTCGCAATTCAGAATATCTTTCACAGACAATTAGAAAATTATCTAATGTTTCATGTTGGCCACAATAGGAACAGTTAGGTGAGGGAACCAGACCAGCTCTGTGTAGGTAAAAATTTAAAAATGGAATTCTGCAGCGTAGTCTAGTGATTGCGACTTCAAGGGAACGCGTTTGACAGAGTTTTCTATTCCAATAATGCGACAAGTGCTGAAAATCTGACGAGTTTGTTAAAGAAGGGGCGTGAAATTCACGCAGCATCATTTTTCTCCGAAATCTAGCCCCTATGATGAAAGCTGAAATCGGTAGGATATGAATTACCGGGCCATTCAGGGACGCTTTCGCCAACGAATCTGCCATTTCGTTTAGAAATAGGCCCTTATGCCCTGGTACCCACACCAATCTAATCAAAGCTAAGTGAGGGGGCACTAACGATTTGAAAGCTCGCAAAACTGGGGAATTATCGGACGCTGTGAGGGAGGAGCACAGAGATAAAGAATCCGTCACGATTACTGTAGAACATGTTGATGTATTGAGTTTACGGAGGGCTAGAACGACAGCTAAAAATTCCGCTAGAAAGATCGGTACGAAGTCTGGGAGGCGAAGAGAGAACGACCAATCAAGAATAGGAGAAAATATTCCAATTCCACACTTTTCTTCATTTTGAGAAGCATCAGTGGCAATTACTGTCTTGATCGGAACGTGCAAAAAGTAATCATTTAATATTGAGCTTAGCATGCGGTAAGATAATGCCTTAGCATTTTTAGGGAAAATATCATCATACTGAATTTTAATGGAATTGGTGTTGTAAACAACAGGACTCACCTCACGAATTTGTATGTTTATTTGATCTAGGAGAGTTTGAATAAAAATAATTTGTGGTGTGTGGAATCGCGGCCAGTACAATCTTGTACACATTCATGTTCAATAAACCCGATTGATCTCTCACTACATTACTCCAGTGCTATTCGCATTGCCATCGACAGTAATCGTGAAATGAGTTCTGCCGTAATTTTGTATTTAAAATATAAACTATGCAATCAAGATGTCGTCGTTTCTATGAATTTGCCTGATAGCAAGGATATATTTCTCGAATGAAGCTAGCGGCATGTGATGCACTCTGCTGTCTTCGCAGTTACATATCTGTTGGCCCCTTTTTGCCTGTAGAACAAAGGGAGGGCGAAAGCACAGGCAGCTTCTCATCTCAATGAAACGAACCCAAACTTCCTCTCGGACAAAAGAATGTACTCTGACGTCACTGTGCATTGAGACTAAAGTTCACTATAATTGAGACAGTTGAAAACGCCGCGCACACCGAAGAAACTGCGGTTTGTAATACCTTGCATGCTTGCTTGTTCCTCACTTGCGGCGCTTACCCACTACGGGGGATTGGCCAAAAAGGCCGCGAGTAAAGGGAAGGGGGAGAGTGAAATACCTAAACAAAAAAGGAAATGGGGCTGAGGTATAACGTTTATAATAATTAGGAAATAGATTTACCTGGCAGATATATAATTAAAGCTAAGTGTAATTATATATAAACTAGATGTTTTTGTGATAGAGCAATTTAGAAAAAACAATCAGCGATTTAGTGAGCCATCCAATTATTGACTTCGAGAATTAACATGGTCGCCTTCTTGCGTCGCAGAAGTAGTCGCAAATGGCCACGTAGGTGCTCCTGTAGCTTAAGCCCAAGGAAGAAGCCCCGAAGGACAGCCTTATCTTGCGTAGTTAAAGAAATACCCAATTTTCGGAATTAACATTTGAATTTCGTCCTCTGATTTCTAAATCGACGGCATATTGGTAGAAAGTGAGAGAGAGAGAGAAAAAAAGGTGAAGGAAAGACAGGGAGGTTAACCAGACATTATCTCCGGTTGGCTACCCTGTACCGGGGGAGGGGTAAAGGGATTCGACAGGAGAGAGAGAGAAAAAATAAGTACAAAAAAGGGGAAAAAAAGGAAAGAAAAAAAATCACACACACACACACAACTGAACTGTTTCTGTGGGCATTGTCAGTCTGCGAAGGCGTTCTAGTGTTGAATAGTGTCAACGTCCCATCCTACGTCACACAGTGTACAGTCACAATTTGTCACTGAGTTCGGTGTCTTTTAAATAACGCAGCAGTGCCTTCAAGGTGGCTCGCGCTGTTTTTCGTGTAGGCCAGTTTACAAGGATGTTGATTTGCGTTATTAAGCGTTTGTCCAGTTGACCTATCGTGGCTGAGAGAGCTGCTCTCTGCGGGTTAAAACGAGGGCACTTACAAAGAAGGTGTGCGATATTTTCGTTGCACCGGAAGAGCGTTCTAATCACAGTCGGTCAGATAGGCCGGTGGCTCGTAAGAAGCGCAGAAGCGCCTGCACGGCCTTCTTCTGTGACGTTGGGTCCAGTCTGTGGTGGAGAATTTTTTCTTCCGACAGAGGCCGGTCGTCCAATTGGTTGAACGCGTTGGTAAGAGAATGTCTTTGCGCACTGTACTGCGGGCAGTCGCACAAAATATGTACAATTGATTCTTCATTGCCGCAGTGGTCACAGGCTGCGCTGTCGGCCATTCCTATGCGAAACGCATAGGCGTTGGTAAACGCAACGCCCAACCATAATCTGCACAAAAGTGTTGCGTCTCCTCGGCGAAGCCTTGATGGTACTCGAAGGCTTAGGGTTGGGTCCAGAGAATATAAGCGAGCATGCATGAAGTGCGATTCATTCCATTGTGACCTTGTGCGTTGGCGGGCGATCACGCGGAGCTTCCGTGCAGCGTCAGTCCTAGAAAGTGGAATGGGTCGTTTGTGATCTTCTTTATGAGCTGTGCGGGCAGCTTGATCGGCCCGTTCATTGCCGATAATTCCACAGTGACTTGGAAGCCACTGAAAAGTTATTTCTTGCCCTATCTCAGTCAGATTGTGTATTGCCTCGGCAATCTCAAAGACCAGCTGCTCGTGTGGACCGCGGCGTAAAGGTGATAGTAGAGACTGCAGAGCCGCCTTTGAGTCGGAGAAAATTGTCCATTTGTGTGTCACTTGATCACTAATGAATTGCAGCGCGGCAAAAAGTGCTGCGAGCTCTGCTGCCGTCGATGTTGTGACGTGAGACGTCTTGAATTTAATAGTTGTGCCCATCGTTGGTATCACCACTGCCGCGGTAGAGCTGTTCGGCAGGACGGAGCCGTCGGTGTATATATGGGCAGAGTCTTGGTACTTCTCGTACAACAGAAGTAAGGCGAGCTGTTTAAGGGCTGGTGATGACAGCTCTGCTTTTTTGTGGATGCCAGGTATTGTCAGGTTGATATTTGGCTGTGTAAGGCACCACGGAGGAATCGAAGGTCTTGCGGCAGGAGTGAAGCAAGTTGGTAATGATTCACCATGCGTGGCTATTGTTTGGCAGAAAGAGGTACGTTGTCTGTCCGCTGGCAGAGATGCCAGGTGGTGGTGGGGAGTCCGGGCAAGATGTCGTATATGTGTCCTTAATGCTTCAACCTCAATGTGAGTCTTGGCGAGGTGGTCTCCAGCAATTGCTATAGTCGCCACTGTGGATGCACTCCGAGGCAGGCCTAGGCAAATGCGGAGCGCTTGTGCTTGAACACTTTGTATGGTGCGCAGACTCGTTTTGTTGACGTTAGTTAAGGCTGGCAAGCTGTACCGCAGGAAGCCAAGAAACAGCACATTGTATAGTTGCAGCATAGCACTTGTGGACATTCCCCATGTCTTTCCAGTGAAGAACTTAAACAGGTGACAGATGCCTGTTAACCGCTTCTTCATGTATGAAACATGATGGCTCCATGACATATCTCTGTCAATTATAACGCCTAGAAACTTGTAAGATCGAATGTAGGGTATTCTTTGGCCATTTATAAATACGCTGTAGTCTGCCATGGGCTTCCGTGTAAATGCCACAAGTGCGCATTTCTCAGACGATATTTCCAGACCTCGATTCCGGAGGTAAATAGCAGTCTGAGATGCGGCTTTCTGGATCCTCGCACGCAGTTGTAGGCGTGTTACTGCAGACGTCCAAACGCAGATGTCATCCGCATACATTGATAGCTGAACTGTGCTTGGCAGGTGCTCAATGAGAGACAGGAGAGTCAGATTAAACAGCACAGGGCTGAGGACACCGCCCTGGGGGACGCCGCGGTAGCTGTAATGTAGAGAGGTGTGGCCGTCCTCAGTGTTCACGAAAAAGGATCGCATGGAGAGGTAGAAAGTGGTCAGTCTTTCAGGTTCCTGGCTGGTAGGATGGTGCCAGACCAGAGATGTATAGGTAAAAATTGAATTGTGAGATGCGGTAGTGTAGTTTTCTTATGCAGATTTCTAATTTACGTGTGGGACACCATTTATCGTCCCATGAAAATTACAAATGATTAAATTCCGACGAATGAATTTTCAGTTTTGTAGAATGCAGCGTTCCCGTTATTTGTTGACGCCCTCCTCTTCGTCTCTCCGATTTTCACTAGCAGAAATGTTTTCTATTTTGTTTTGTTCGCAGGTGAATACTTCCATTACAAAAATGTGACAAAAAATCTAATTCCCCGTAAGTTTTCTTTCCCACTTTCTTCCACTGTCGAAATCAGAGAAATCCACGTCAGCAGATGTCCGTTTCACCCGGCTCGAGGACAGACGATGACGTTTCCGCCGCGTGCCTCGTGTTCCAATGCCTATTTAAGGAAGAGACAATCTGGCAAGCGACCATTCGCGACGTCATCAGTCTGCCTGCCGGAAGCTGCCGCGGCCCACGAGTCACTGCGCAAGGCCACGTGGCGCTTGAACGAGGGCCCGCCGAAGAACCCATCGGACTCGGGGGTGCTCTTCACCTCATTGCTGCCCCCGAGGACGAGGTCCGACGATCCTGTCCGCCTCTACCGGCTGTTCATCGGCTCACAACGCATTCGCAGCACGAACCAATGCCACATCAACGGATGCGCGAGCGTCGGCGGCGACGTGTCCGCCTACCGAGGCAAGCGGTTCCTCCGTCATGTGCCAGCCGCATCGTCGCCTTCGAAGTTCGATCCAGCTGGCGTGGCAGCCTCACTGCTGCCGACCTCCGGCGCTACGAGATCACCCTGAGCCATCGCCAACGTCGACCGTTTAGCGAGAGCTACGTTTCTGACAACCACGGCGCAGTGGGATATCATTCGCGTCGGATTGGCTGCCAGCAACGACGACGCGACGCCCCAACTCGAGTGCCTGTAGGCAACACCGTGCCAAGGCCGATGTGCAACTGCCGCTGCGACTCCGCTGTCTCTCAGAAAACGAAGTCGGTGCCTCCGGAGTTCGTACAGACCGCGACAAGAAGGCGCCGTTTGCGACGTCTGATGCTGGGCCCAGTTCGACAAAGTTCCCAGGTTGCCATCGGAAGCGACCGGCATCCGCCTCAGGACCACACGGACAGTTTCCGACGCCGAAGCCATCCCAGCGTCTTTTCGGGTTTTCCAGGTGGGAACGTCAAACGAGACGCGCAGCCGCCCTCACGCCGGTTTCCTCATGCTGCCGCCCATCCCGCAGCCACGCAAGCGGGTTCATGGCGAGGAGGACGTCGTGGATTCCTGTTGAACCGACGCCCTGTTGGCAGCCGCCATGCTGCCCATCGTGTGTGGCTCCTGCAGTCAGGTGCAGGAGAGCGCCTTTCGGTACAACCAGCGGCAGTGTCGATGACTCTGCTTTCTGGTATGCCGCCGGGTGCTGGAAACGAAGGCACCATTTGGCACGCTCTCCCACGGGACGCCAACATCCAACGCGATACGATCGCAGGTGACAAATCCAGCCTGCTGGACTCGCTATCCAACGCCACTCGCGGTGCAGCAGACGGCGCTGGTCCCCGCCCACTTGCTACCCGTGACGAGTTGGCCACCTTGGTGTCCGACGTCGGGGACAAGCAGGCTCTGTGTGCCGCCGCGAGAGCTGCTCAACGCGCGCAACACCAAGCGGAAAAGCAAGAACAGGACGGTCGTAGCATATAGATCGAAAGTGTAGCAGGCAAGCAAACTTGAAGGAATATATAACAAACACCTATAACCTATTCCATATTGCTTCCGCCTGCCTCACTACGGCTGCGCTGTTTCGAGAGCTATGAGTTCTGAGGCTGATTTTCGCCTTGGAAAGATGGCATCCTCATACCAACGGCACTGCCGGCAACCACGAAGCTGAGCCGACGCAGGCATCGCACAGCGGCGCACTTGGCTGCACGGTGACGATGGAGTCAAATAACTTTTCAAGTCCGTGACCAATATAGAACTGCCATCCACCGGATTGTGTAGGGGTGCATCTCGGGGCGTGGGAGAAACATTTCTTGTCGCTGCCGTCTATAGAGACATTTTAAACGGAAGCTCATATTGGACAAAAAGCATCTTCTTTATTTTGCCAATCAACAATGTGTGAAGATGTGTAGTTATCATTAATTCGTCTAGGGTAATGTTCGGTCAATTAAGACATTTATTATGTGTGCTTATTGTTGCGCTGAAACTGAACTTTTCATAACGCATAACGCGTTGCATACAGAGCAGATTTGGCGTTCTGAGTCAAAATTTCGTGGGCGTACATCGTTTGTGTTTATTAAAAGCGTCTGCGCCGAATGTGTACGGTCGGCAGGTGCAAGTATGAAAGTACTTCTCACTGGACTTATATGCGCCTCTCGGGTTGTTACCAACGGTTGAATGGATAACGAAGTTGAATTGAATTCTTGGGTTTTACGTGCCAAAACTACGATTTGATTATGAGCTATTGGGATTATTTGGCAGAGTTACTCTCTGATCGATAGAGGCTGTCCAAACAAATAGGCGCGAGAAAAAAGGGAGCATGTAGGCTTTCTCAGATTTCATGCCTACCATGAATTGATTGAGAAAACATTGGCCCTCTGGCAACCCGCAAATTGCGGTAGGCGTGGTTTGGCGACGAGCTTATATATAGAAGGCAGTTGCCGTCGTTCCTCGAAGTAGAGCTGTCTCACGTGAGGGACAGATGATTCAGAGGAATGGCTTTACCAAGCTGTCCGGCTTCTGCATTTTGGTGGAATAGTACACGCTGTATCTCACAGCAGTACAGAAATAAAAGTAAGCACCGCACGTACGATACCCCCATGACGCTTCGCTGCCTCCCAGCTGCTTCAATGCTTCACAATGGCGCGCAACCAACGTGCCGACTGCTGGCGCTCTAGTTGGCACGTCAGAGGAACAACACATTTGAGGTCAATCGAAATTGATTGTTATATATATATATATATATATATATATATATATATATAATTAAATGAGAAGGAGCGTACATATGAAAAATACACGGTTACTTGCTTACGTTTCGGCCGTGGCACGGCCTTCGTCTGAGAAATCCGAGATACAAGTGCACAGCCGCTTTCATGACAATCCACACGTGGGCAGTATGAAAGATACAAGAGGGTGTTTCCTTTTTATGGCGCTATCAATTATCTGGACACGCCAGGCGCATTTCCGTAACGTCACAGCGACGCGACGTTCCGTCTAAAGTCCAAGTGCGATAACATCGTTGCCGGGAGCCGTATGCTGTGGGTGCCAGAAAAAGCGTGCGTGGGTGAGCTGCTCGGCTAGTGGGACCCAGTATTCTAGGTCACTCTAGCTCGGCCGCGGTAGCTCGGCTCACCATCGCACCTTTCACTCGCACACACAGCAGCGGGCGCGCGGCCACGATGTTATCGCACTTGGACTTTATTCAGAACATCACGCGGACGGTGGAAATACGCTTGAAGTGTCCATACAGCGGCTATCGCACTAAAAAGGCGCTGCTATCGCATCATGTATTATCACAACGCCTACTAGGCGCAGCATTTGTGTCGATTGTACGGATACGTGGCGCAGCACACGATCCTTTTCTGTTGAGTTGTAGGAGAAGCGTAATGATGTCGAACTCTGTGCAACGCAGCGTACGTGCAACTGAGTTTTCGCTAACGCACTGTGCTCCAATCATGCTGAATTGAATCGTGTCGATTGAAGACGTGTGCAGTAGTTGGCTGCAAAAATAGTGACTGGCATGTTAAGGAATGTAATCAATATGTGGGGCCAAGTTCTCGGACCGCTGCTGCAGCTGTCCGTACATATTTCCGGCACTTCGAGATGTACGGCTTTCCTCGAGGATACACAAATTTGCTCATCCGCCAGCGTTGTATTGCTAACCTTCAAAGAAAAGGCTATAGCCCCGGTACTTCGGCAATAGTAAGTACTGCTCGTTAAACAATGATAACGGAAGTAGCGTCGCTTCCTTTGATAGTATACGCTTCGCGCACAGTATCTACACACATCTACCCCATCCGGCACTGAAACTTACGCCCACTCTTTCGCCAAGGTGTCAAGAATAAGTGAATGGGCGCACACTTGAAAAGATGCGCACTATACACGCACAATAAGTGACGGTGTTGCACCGACAGCGCACAAATGGTCGAAGCTGAATGTTTCGTGACGGTCCACAAGAGTAAGCAAGTTACTAGCTGTAATATATATTTGCTACAAGGTATTACAATGTACAGAACAACTACGTATCAAGCCTTGTGCGCAGCAAGGACAAATCTCACGGAATTTAACACACCCACGAGCGATAACGCAGAAAATGATCAGATAGTGAGTGCACCGAGGAACCTTACTGAGTCAGAAACGTGACAAGCCGCTGCTTCAAAATATTTGCCCAAATAAACAACGAAGACCAAAACACCATAACCCTAATTCAATTCATAATCGGAAAGCTTGGATAGCTTCGAATACATGGTTAGCCCCGCTTTTAGAGCAAGCACCATATACGCTGCTCGCGCCGTTTGGACATCGCTTAATGAGCTCCGAAAGCGCTTTCGCATGTTCTCTGAAACTGCGGCCAAAGCTTCGTGTCGTGCACCCAATCACCCTCTACGATATCTCCCGAAGCAGAGGTTTGCTAAGCCCGCACCGGCGTCAAACACATCCATTGTAAACACGGAGGCAACGGAGGCAGTTGAGGCAAGCAATGGACGCGTCACCACGTGATCAAACATGGCAGCGCCCACGGGATCGCCGCGAAAAGGGTCAATATTTGCCGCTAGCGCGGACGTGCCTTAACCGAAAGTGGACAGTGTTTCGAGAACCGCGTTGGCGACGAGGATTGTCACGTGACATTTGGAGGAGCACTCGGCGTAGAGGAGAGACCAGCCGACGAGGAGAGTAGCGAAGAGCAAAACGAGCGAGGGCCGTGTTTCGATCATCAAACCTGTTAACTCCGCTATTACGGCACAATTCGAAAAATTGTCGCGGCTACGTGTTCGTTGTAGACTCGTGCAGAACTGCAGCACCACAACTAAATTATCAGCTCTGGGTGGTTTAGGGGCCCTTTAAGCCTAGAAATTAAAAAGTGTGCACGCCATTGCCACTGAGGCAGCACCGCAGTTACACACATTTCTATGATATTATGTACATCGATTAGGCCAGCAAAACGAAACTGTGCTATCAATCAGTGGGCTTTCGTTCCCGCGCTCTTCGGTCCGCTTTAGTTCAACGCAAAGATCGACAAACTATATTAAAAATGCTTAATTTAATAATGCTAAGCATCGTAAAAAACAATAATTCGCGCTTTGATAGTTACAGAAAACAGAACAGCAGTAAATAGGGAACTGCTAAAACTCAGCAGTGAACGGCGAAAAAAAAGCACCGCAAACATTTGCCAAAAAATAATAATACTACATCGTTGATGCGGGCTCTCTTCGGATACAGTGGCTTGTACCACGAGCGACAACCTTTATTAAAATGGGACCACATCCATTTATTGATCGGGCTCGCCAAAGCATCACACGCCGCATAGTGTTTGGGTAGAGATTGATTGTGAGCACCTGGGGCGTTTCTAGTTCTACGTGTACCTGAGGCATATTTGCTTTATCTCCCCATCGGAGTGCTATCTAGAGATGAAAGCTTATTGTGTCCATGATGGGGTCCGGGGGCGGCGGGGATTGGGAGACCAACCCCCAGTCCTCCCCTTCCTCAGACGGCGGCAAGTCCTTGCTTTCTGGCGGTGTCTTCGCCCATGCTGATGGCCCAGAGCTGCTCTTCTGGGTCCAAGATTAGCAGCAAAGTCTCCCACTACTCGGCCGTAGTTATTATGCGTGTAGTGTTTATGCTGTGGGTGTTGGTGGGTGAAGCTTTGGGACATGCCCAGATGATGTGATCGAGGTCAGCCCGGGCCTCGTAGGCTTCGCAGAGCGGGGAGTATGCATCGGCGTAAGTGCGGTGGTACAGCACGGGGTTTGGGAAAGTTCGCGTCTGAAAGATTGAGATTTATTCAGTGTTTGGTGTGCTGGGGGGTAGCGTAAGCGTCCTCTGCGGTAGTGGAAGAGGATTTCTCTGAATGTGCACCATTCGGTCACGCGCGTAACCCCGATGCAGAACAGAGGGCTCTTCAGGATCGGAAGACGCAGGAGAAGGATGATGCACCCGGTGTGCGAGAGCTCGAGTGCTATCAGGGTGACAACAAATGCAGGGTACCCGTCCCAACACATGATACATTCGTTAATCCGACTACCATTGGATTATGCTCTGAAGCCCAAGCAATTCATTAAAGTGACACTCATTAGTAGGAGGATGACGTGGCACAGCAAAAATTCGACTCGAGACAAGTGCAGTCTTAGAAGCATGTAGGTTAAATATTCGATTAAATTTTATTCGGTTTGAATTTTATTGCATTAAATTCTATTCTATTCGGTTAACTATTCGATTAAATTAAATTAAATTCTTAAATACTATGTGCAATTTATGTAATGCTTCTGCAAAGTTATAAAGTCGAAGCATTGTTGTTCTGTCAGCTATTCAAATGCACTCCGCGGCTGCCGCCATCATTTTAGCAGAGGCGTCGGCGCTTTCGGTATCCACCACCCAGACAGGCGTTTCGAGAAGACCGACCACGATATACACGCGCGATACTCCTCGAAAAGGGTCACACGGCTAACTCTTTCTGCTTTGGCAAGTTCATTTTGATCTAGTGTAAAAGACTGGAAACAGTGTCAAGAAACGACAGGACAGCAAACAGCATCACCCGCATCTCCGTCTACCAACACTATGCACTGACAGCAATTGGTGGCGTCAGCGATCCACGAAATAGCGGCGTTTACATGAATGCGACAAGTCGTGCATCCATTCATTTAACCGGTCTTAGTGCGCTGAGAAGGTGAATCGGGTTGATGCGACCAGAGGGACCAGTCAGAGACGAAACACGGGGCATGTATAACCGCTGGCGTATCGCATTGAGGAAGAGACAACTGTGCTTCACCTCCATTCACTAGCGGAACACAAACCGCCGGAGACAGGTTCGAGTTTGTTTCGGATGCGCCAAATCTATAAAGGCTGTCGCGTAGTAAGTACCGTGATGCGCCAGCGAATGCGACGCGCTACTGTCGCGTCTATTGTCCACCCCCGATCGCGCTACGCCGACTTAATGGAAGCTGCACAATGGGCGAGCCCTCGTACCTTTTCTGGAGCACGCAGCCGGCGCTCGTTACCGGTTGGCTGACACGAGCTGCACGTACGCTTACTCTTGTGGACCGTCACGAAACATTCAGCTTCGACCATTCGTGCGCTGTCGGTACAGTACCGTCCCTTACTGTGCGTATATAGTGCGCATCTTTTCAAGTGTGCGCCCATTCACTTATTCTTGACACGTTGGCGAAAGAGTGGGCGTAAGTTTCAGTGCCGGTTGGAGTATATGTGTGTAGATACTGTGCGCGAAGCGTAAACTATCACACGAAGCGGCGCTACTTCCGTTATCTTTGTTTAACGAGCGGTACTCACTCTTGCCGAAGTACCGGGGCTATAGCCTTTTCTTTGAAGATTAGCAATACAACGCTGACGGATGAGTAAATTTGTGTATACTCGAGGAAAGCCGTACATACTGAAGTGCCGCAAACATGTACGGACAGTTGCAGCAGCGGTCCGCGAACTTGGCCCAACATATTCATTACATTCCTTAACATGGCAGTCACTATTTTTGCAGCCAACTACTGCACACGTCTTCAATCCACACGATTCAATCCAGCATGATTGGAGCACAGTGCGTTAGCGAAAACTCAGTTGCATTTCCGACAGCTGATCGCACAGAAGCAAGGTATAAGCGGTAATGGTTTCGTATTTGTGCGCGGTCGCTGAGGAGACGTATGGCACGCCGCCGTAAGCGCCATCTCGATTCTCTAGAACAAACTGCTCCGCGAAAAGGGTCAATACCGACGGCGAACCGACCTCCAGTGCCGTAGAACTTCTGCCGCGCGAGATGTGTCCAAAGTGTACGGCAGTTCGGCCGGCGCACCGCCCGCTGAACGATTGGCGGGCCAATCGACGACGCGCGAAGCTGCGCGCCTCGGCCGCCGGTGACGAATTCATCGGCTGCAGCTTCTGTTCCAAGCAAAAATTATTTCCGCTACATAAAGCGATGCATAAATTGTACATTTTATGAAGAAAGTCGGAGTTTCGCCCGAAAGGCGAAGCATCGATTGCGATAGCAAATTAGTAGACACCTATACGAATTAAGGATAGTAGTTTTATCGGCCATATAAAGTTGTAAAGATTCGCTTTTTAACTAAATAAACAAGCACAGTGTCACGTGCGCACAGGTAAACATGAACACATCTCGCTCGATGAATGCGGCAGCTCGTCAAAACACTGGAGTGAGAAATCGCGCCAGTGGCAGCGAGCAAACTGACCTTCGCGCTGGCTCTCGCTTTAACGCGAACTAAACGTCGAAAACACAGTGCATACGAAGCTACCGGCACTCGGCGAATGCCCTTTGGCCCATTGCAGATCGCTTTAAAGATGAGGCCGCCGCGGGCGCACACTTCCGCCACGTCGCAGATCGCTTTCAAGATACCTCCGTGACAGCAGGCGCGTAAGCAGAACGCACATTCCCCCCCCCCCCCCCCCCCCTCTCGTCTCCGTCGCCTCCTCCTCGTTCCTCGCGCGCGAACGAAGAGCGTGCGCATCAGGCCGCCTTCCTCTCTCGCGTGCGCGAGATTAAGCGGCGGTTGCCGGCTCAGCCTCGCGGCGACGACGACGACGGCGCGACAGAAATGCGCTTGCAGTGTCCATATAATTGCCATCGCAATAAAACCATATCTGCTGTCAAATGTTTAACATGAACGAGAGCTTCGATACTTGTCGAGCTCAGCGGCAGGGCGCGGCTACCGACGGGAGACGACCGGCTGGAAGAACGACGGACCCGGCAGGAAGAACGACGAACAGCTTTTCTGCCCAGCAAGCTCCGGCCAAGCCACTTCTGGTAAGCACTGACTGCCCGATTTCTTTTATAGCGAATGTCGTTCTTCGCCCGTTTGCGGTGGTGGTCACCGAGTGCCAACTAACCCTTTGACACGGGCACGCAATCTCGCCAGAGCTTTGTGGCGTCAGTGAAGGTTGCGTCACTCTGCCGCCTGGGTTGCGGGCTGCGTTGGTCGCCCAAAGTCCGCTGCGCGTCTCCTGTCGACATGCGCCGTTTCGTCTTCCCGGCTAAACCGCAGCTTCGCTAGACCGACTCCCGCAGAGCGTCGGGAACTGCATGATCTCGAATAATGGTCGGAGAAGAACATTCTGGCCTCCGTGCAGTAAACGAGCGGATAAGTGCAGCCGTTGCCATATGCTGTCCCCATCACGCTGTCGTCGTCATCATCTCCATCTTGGTCGCGCCGTCGTAATCACCGCTTGTCATGCATGTTCACCAAAGCATGTCGGCGATAATGAGGAGCAGTTCACTTCGGAAGTACTATATCGCTACTCCGTATTGATTTCTACAATTTATGTGACAGTCACGTTAGATGCGTTGTCCAACAATTTTTCTTTCTCTTGGAAAGATCTGATTATGTATCCCCGTAAGACACCTTGTAGAATACATTACAGATTGCCTTGACAATTTTTTTGTTCGAAATTCACTTGGAAGTGATTAGGCAAAATATTCATTCTGGGTATGAAGTCCGGCGCATGTGTAACTGAAAAGAAGCGGTTTGCTCACATTCTTGTCATCCGCTTTCGAGAAATTTGACATTCAATTGATCTAGATGTCTGTGACGTCCCACACGGCCGAATGCAACCTTGAGGTGTGTTACGAAATGACTGAGATTGCGTCAAAATAACGGACGCGGCTGCAACATGACAACGGTCTACACGTAGTTTCATCTTCATCTCTGCGTTTAAGCACTTAAATGCAGTTTTTACCATAGCAAACATGAAGAGATAATGGAGATATCTTGTTCACGTACATGGAGACGCAGGTTTTGGCATCTAACCGTGGTACTTAAATTTTGAAAATTGATTTTCAAGCTCATAGCATAACAGTAGACAATGAAAACTGCCTTGAAGAGCGATTATACCCCCATAGTTGTGTTCGGGTCTCAGAAGGATATATATATATAGTGAAATCATAAGTAGTCAACAAACAATGACACGAAAGGCAGCATAGCGGATAGCGGAAATTACGTTTAGTTCCTAATTGAATTAAAGAAAATGCTAATTAAATACAAATAAAACTGGCTGAAGAAGCAACTAGCTGGCAGCACGCATGCGATGTTTTTACAAATTCAGCTGCTGCGGCGCTGTTTTCCCCATCCACTTTCTGGAGAGAGCGACATTTATATATCCAGGCATTGGATTCCCCCACCGCCACGTGAAAATTACCTCGGCGTATACATAAACCAGTTCAGCAGGATGCAATCTCGGAAATTAGAAAGACAAAGCCCTTCCGCAGAAACCTCAATAAAGAAGAAAAAGCATTAAGAAAGCTCAGTGGTCGGACAGATCGTCATAAAGCCCGCGGACAAAGGAAGCGCCGTTCTACCAAGGACTACGGAGAAAACGTCGATCGCCACCAAGAGAACACCAGGTTTTACAAACAGGTAGACACAGACCCAACCTCAGAATTTAAAGAAGGCGTTCGGAGGACCCTCAGTGACCTACAAGAAAACAGGATATGTGATGCCTCTGCCAAATCACTACTTCGTCTAAGCTCTGCCCCAGGCAGGTTTTATCTCCTACAAAAATAAATAAATAAATAACCCGGCCGACCCATTGTCTCACAGATTGTAACTATAACAAAAAAAATCGAGTTACGTAGATCGCCTAATTAGAGAAATTCCATCCTCATTCGCTTCTTACAAAAAGACACCACTCACTTCCTATCCGAAATCACTTACCTTTGTATCTGACCTTTGTACCACAGGTAACCTCTTTGTGACCCTGTATACAAATATGGCACGCGTGGTTGGAATTCGATCAGTTGTACATACGTTTTAGAGCCGTCATTTTCGAAACCCATTGATTGTGGCACACTTCGAACCTTATTAAAATTGGTATTTGAGCTAAATAACCTTAAATTTAATGGAAAGCACTTCGTGCAAGTCAACGGCACATCAATGGGCACTGAAATAGGTCCCAATTACGCCTACATTTTCACGGGCATATTGGAGTCATAGTTCTTGATAGCTGCACGCTAGAACCAATGTTTTACATAAGGTTCATAAACGAAGTACTTCAAATCTGTTCTCACGGCGAAGAAGTGCTATTGAATTGCATTTCTCAATTCAATGCAGTCCACCCAAACATCTCATTCTCGCATACATATTCGGCTTCCGCAATAACCTTTCTGGATGTTAGTATGGATGTTAGTATAAATGTGTACAACAACAAGCTTGTTACATCAATTTACAGAAAAACAACCGATAAGCACCAATACTTACAGTTTCACAGTAGCCATGCAAAACATGGTAAAAGAGCAACCCCGTACAGCCAAGCTCTTCGTTTCAAGCGGATATGCACTAAAATAGAGGACTTTGCATCGAACTGTGAACAACTCCGTAACGATCGACTTACTCCGCCAGCGCTATCCTCCCTCTGTAATCAGCGATGCGATTCAAAAAGCAGACAACCTTGATCGTCAAGCTCTCATCAACAACAAACCAGCTCCCCCAGATTCCCGCACTAATCTGATCCTCAGGTATTTAGCATCAACTCCTAACATAAATCGTATCCTCCGGAAGCATCACATCATACTCTAACAGAGCGAGAAAATGCACCAAGTTGTTCCTGAACCTCCTCGAGCGGTGTACAGATGGGCCGCCAACCTCAGAGATGTTGCCACGTCCTCCAAATTAACTCAGCATGGGGTGCGCACCATGAGGAAGAATTCGATGCAAACTCTGCCCCATGATGAGTACCGCTAATGTTCCCAAAATCACCGCGTCTTCATATTCATTCAAAATTCAAGGGGATTACAACTGCGACACCACTAGCTTTGTATCTCCTCGAATGTACCATTTGCCGTGCGCAATACATCGGACAAACGGAAACCCCTTTTAGACTACGCTTTAATAACCACAAATTACATATAAAATCTATACCACAGCTCCCCCTTTCCAAACATGTGAATGCACTATGCCACCATTTCGAAACATTTAAGGCCTCTGTTTTGAAAGTGGGATTATCCACACACTATAAGACAGAAAAGCTTGCGAGTCATTTCTAATACACAAGTTCAGCACGCTTTCCAGGGGAATGAATGACAGCATAAGGGGGCTGACTGGCATGCCCAACTAGCAAGAAACATGTTTCCAAGAGTGCCGATATGTTTGATGCACCAATCAATATTTTCCCTCTCCTTCTGATGCAATTACTATCGGTTATATATGGTGTAAAATACACAGTATATTTATGAAGGTAAATGTATATTTTCCACATCACTTATTAGATATTGTCACGAGCCTCTAGAAGTGGTCTTGAGGGTTTAATAAACCGTAGAGCAGCTGGCTCTTGGAAAACGCAACCGTTGGGGCTGGCTCGAGCAGGGAAGGGCGCGCGGTCTTTGTTCTCTTGGGCTCGACCCACTCTTGCCCTCGACCCACTACCTACAGGTGGCAATATCCCCCCTTCCGAACAAAAGCATCGCCTCGATGTGGAAAAAAATGTAGGCGTAAGAAGAAAAAAGAAGGCCAGCAAGGCGAAAGTATAACAAAACAAAAACATTAAAGTCACGCCGGCACAGTCAATGAACGCTGAAGAAAACCCACGAAGATAAATGAAAAGCAGAAACAAAGAAGGGCATGAGAGAGAAAAAAAAAACGAAAAGAAAGTTACGGACGCGCAATGTACGGCTTCATGCGCACAACATGAACTATTTCTGAGCTCGGTTGTCTTTGTGTCCTACTCCGTGTCTGTGATGTTGTGTCCGGAGAGAGAAAGAGAGAAAAAAACATTTATTTATACCATCGTGGTCGTTGATCTTGAGGACGAGTGGGTGGTGTCCTCATTCCAGGACTCCACCGGGACAACTTCGTAGTTAACGTCACTGACGCGGTGGAGCACTTTATACGGACCGAAATACCGGCTCAGCAGCTTTTCACAAAGGCCACGACGGCGAACGGGGGTTCACACCCAAACTTGGTCCCCAGGGTTGTAGGACACGTCCCTGTGGCGGATGTTGTAGCGCAGTGCGTCTGCCTGCTGCTGCTGGCCAATATGAAGCCGCGCGAGCTGCCGAGATTGCTCGGGATGCTCTGCAAATTCCTCGGCGTCAGTTGTCAATAGGTCAGCGTCTTGACACGGCAGCATAGCGTCCAGCATCGTCTGGACTTCGCGACCGTAGAGAAGGCGAAAGGGCGTGAAGCGCGTCGTCTTTTGCACGGCGGTGTTATACGCGAAGGTCACGTAAGGCAAGATACGATCCCATGCTTTGTGTTGGACGTCGATGTACATTAGTAGCATGTCTGTGACCGTCTTATTCAGTCGCTCGGTAAGTCCGTTGGTCGGCGGATGATACGCGGTCGTCTTGCGATGTCTGGTGTTGCTTAATTCAGAAACTTCGTCCATAACGCCCGTGACGCAAGACGATGTGGCGCATGAAGAATTGCGCTACCTCTGAGGCCGTGGCTCGTGGGATCGCCTGCGTCTCAGCATAGCGTGTTAAATAATCAGTCGCGACGATCACCCATTTGTTGCCGTCGGTAGACAGAGGAAACGGTCCGAGAATGTCCATGCCGACTTGGTCGAAAGGCGTGTGAGGTGCTTCAGTTGGCTGAAGCAACCCAGCCGGTTTAACAGAGGGCATGGTGGTCCGTCACTACATTGAAGGGACGACCGTAAAGATAGGAGCGAAACTTGGTGATCGCCCACACGACCGCGAGGCACTCTTTCTCCGTAGTCGAATAATTCACCTCGGCGCGGGACAGGGAGCGGCTGGCATATGCTATAACTTTTTCCACTCCATCTTGAAGCTGGACGAGCACTGCGCCAAGGCCAATGCTACTGGCGTCGGGATGCACCTCAGTATCAGCATCATCGTCAAAATGTGCAAGAACGGGTGCTGACTGCAGGCGCTGTCGTAATTCAGCAAAAGCCGCCTGTCGCTCAATGTGCCACACAAATGGCGTATCGTCCCTTGTAAGGTGAGTCAGGGGTTCCGCTATCTTCGAAAAGCATTTAATAAACCGGCGGTAGTAGGCACACAAACCCAAGAAGCGCCGGACGGCCTTCTTATCGGCAGGCGCTGGAAACGCGGCCACAGTGGCAAGCTTGTCTGGATCGGGTCGGACCCCTTTGGCCCTTACTACATGCCCGAGGAACTTGAGCTCTTCATAACCAAAGTGGCACTTTTCGGGCTTAAGTGTCAGGTCTGCCGATCGGATGGCTTCTAGCACACTCCGTAGGCGGTGAAGATGCTGCTCGAACGTTTCAGAGAAGATGACCACATCATCTAGGTACACAAGACAGGCCTGACACTTCAGTCCAGTAAGGACAGTGTCCATCATTCGCTGGAAAGTAGCCCGGGCTGAACACAAGCCAAAAGGAAGCACTCGAAATTCATACAGACCGTCTGGAGTCACAAAGGCTGTTTTCTCGCGGTCGCGTTCGTCTACCTCGATTTGCCAGTACCTGCTTTTGAAATCAAGAGAAGAAAAATAGTGGGCACGTTGTAGTCTATCTAACGAGTCGTCGATACGCGGCAGCGGGTACACGTCTTTTTTAGTCACGTTGTTGAGCTTTCGGTAGTCGACACAGAAGCGTAGCGTTCCATCTGTCTTTTTTAAAAGAACGACCGGAGACGACCACGGGCTGTTGGAAGGTTGGATGACGCCATCGTCAAGCATCTCCCGGACTTGCGTACGTATGGCTTCGCGTTCTTTTTCCGATACGCGGTAAGGCTGCTGGTGTATCGGGCGTGCATCATTGTACGTAATGATCATGTGTTTAGTTATGGAAGTCTGGCGTACCTTGGAAGAATGTGCAAAGCAGGTCCTGAATTCAAGCAAGAGCTTGCGCACTGTTTTCTGGCTGTCGGTGGACAGTTCAGAATTGATGTCGAGATGGCCCAGAGACGTCTCTACTGTCATCACTACTTCTGATGTGAAACAGTTGTTAACGTTTGCTACTGCGTCTGCAAACGCTAACGAAGTGCCGCGGAACAGATGTCGGTGCTCGTAGCTAAAGTTGGTGACAAGCAATTGCGAATGACCAGCATGAATCTGTATAACACTTCGAGCCACACAAACACCTTGCTTCAGTAGGTGTTCCAAGTTACTTTCGGCCACCGCTTCGCCATCGCGTAAGCCACAGCATGTGACGTCGACGAGGACACTGGCTCGTGGAGGAAGCGTTACACTGTCTGCAGAAACACCAAGTACGTCGTCGCGCCGTTGGCCGTTTTGCACGTCGATTGCTCGTTCGGCAGAGAAAGTAATAAGACGCTCTTGCAGATCTATAATAGCGCCGTACTCCTGCAGGAAGTCAACCCGAAGAATAACGTCGCGGGAGCATTCACGTAATACAAGGCAGCTCGCTACGAATGTAGATCCTTGAATCTCGACTCTATAGTCGTGCAGGCGCCCAGTGCAGTAACGACGTGGCCGCCAGCCGTCCGAATGTGCGAGTTATGCCAGGGCGTGATTACTTTCTTCAGCTGCGTTGCTATTTCCCCGCTTAGTATCGAGTAGTCTGCGCCGGTGTCCACTAAAGCACTAACAGCGTAACCTTCAATAGTCACTGGTATATCGAGCGAAAGCCGGTTGTCCCGCTCAGCTGCAGGTGATGCCGGATCAGTATGTTTCCGTAACTGCGTCCGTCGGAGGTCTTCAGTGCTTCAACCATCAGCGACCTCGCCCCCAAAGATCGCCTCAGTTAGTTTTCCCGGCGGGGACTGGGCGACCGCTCGGGAGAATACCGCTGGGGCGGAGGTGAAAATCGTCTCGGGGACGGCGATCGCGAATGTCCCGGGGTCGCTGGTCGTATCGGGGCGGCGGCGAGTATGCGGAAAAGCCGCGAATCCGAAGGCACCGGTATGGGCACTGGTGGTACAAGTGGTCAGCTTCACCGCAGTGGAAGCACAGAGGCCGATGATCGGGTGTGCGCCAAACATCCGAATTCCGAGGGGGCGGGCGTCTGTCGTCGACGCAGTGAACCGCTTGCTCCGAACGATGGGCAAATGGAGCGGCATGAACAACGGGCGGCGGCGTGTACCCAGCGCCGTAGTACGGTATCGGCTGCGCCGACTGAATTGACACCGTAGGAGGACCACGAACGAACCGCGGCGGAGAGGGAGAAGGGCGCTTCAGGGCTTCCGCGTAGGTCGCACGCGGATATTCAACAGGTACTGCCGCAGCGTTATCAGGAGGCAAGGTGTCACGGAGCGCCTGGGGCAGTTCGTCCTTGATAATGCTTGCTATGGAGCTTACCGTAGGGTGCGGTGTTACGGCGGCCTTTTGCAAATCTTCACGCACTACAGAGCGGATGAGTTCTCGCAGACAGTCACCGTTGCTTCCTATGGCCGTGAAAATGTCAGCAGCAGACATGCTGTTCACTGGCCGCTCACACAGGTTCGAGTGATGCAGAATCATCTTTTCCATGGTCGCGGCCTCGGACAAGAACTCCACGACCGTCTTCGGAGGGCTCCGTACGAGGCCAGCGAAGAGCTGCTCCTTGACCCGGCGCATCAGATGACGTAACTTGTTCTCCTCCGTCATTCTTGGATCTGCTCGTCTGAAGAGGCGCGTCATGTCTTCGACGTACATTGGTCACATTTCGTTTGACAACTGGACGCGCGCCTGAATCGCTCGTTCCGCTCGTTCGTGGCGATCAGCACTGGTGTAGGTCTCCAAAAGCTGAAGACAAAACTCGCGCCACGACGTCAGTTGCTCCTCGCGGTTCTGAAACCACGTAGGGGCCCCATCCTCCAGGTAGAAAGAGACGTGTCTGAGTTTTCCCGTGTCGTTCCATTCGTTCACGGGGGCCACGCGCTGGAAGTCTTCGACAACTTCGAACACTGTGCCATGAAACGTCTTCGGGATCCGTGGGCTCTCAAGTGTGTAACGGTTCGACATCGTGCTTCCCGTACCGGTTGGGGCGGTTTGAAGGGAAGCGCTGGTCATACCGGTTGATGTGGTAGGAACCGTAGCGTCGACGACTTCTGGGGACAGTCCCCTGATCCTGCGGCTGGCCCGATGCAGGGGAGTGTCGACAGGCACTGGATTCGTAGCGCGGATCCTTGGAGGGGTCTGCAACAACCGTGAGGACGCGTACCCAGCACCTCCACCAGTTTGTCACGAGCCTCTACAAGTGATATTGAGGTTTTAGTAAACCGTAGAGCAGCTGGCTCTTGGAAAACGCAACCGTCGAGGCTGGCTCGAGCAGGGAAGGGCGTGCGGTCTTTGTTCTCTTGGGCTCGACCCACTCTTGCCCTTGACCCACTACCTACGAGTGGCAATATCATTCTCGCTCTTGATGTTTATTACTTCACTTTGTCATATAATTTTTATTTATTTATTTTATTTTTGATACGCGTGTAAAAAGCAGTTTGCCCGCAATCACAAAAGATCCCACCGGCCGGTGCAAAGAATGCAATGGAATGGAGTTGGCGGAACTCGAGAGTTGAGTAGAGGTCGCAGTACTGGTGGTCTCACAAAAGTTCTCTCACAAATCGATTGCGATAGCAAATTAGTAGACAGCTATACGAAATAAGGATAGTAGTTTTATCGGCCGTATGAACTTGTAAATATTCGCTTACTAACTAAATAAACAAGCACATTGTCACGCGTGCACAGGTGAACTTGAACACATCTCGCACGATGACATCGGGAGCTCGTCAAAACGCTGGCATGAGAGAGCGCGCCAGCGGCAGCGAGCAAATTGACCTTCGCTCTGGCCTTCGCTTAAATGCGAACTACCGGCACTCGAAGCTACCGGCACTCGGTGAATGCACTTTGGCCCGCCGCAGTTCGCTTTGAAGATGAGGCACCCGCGGGCGCACACTTCGACCACATCGCAGATCGCTTTAAAGATAGCTCCGTGAGCAGAAGCCGCGTAATAGGGCTTTCTTTAAAGCCAGGAAAGTACACTCCTTGATTTCGTCCCACTGTACCTTAGTCGGCTCTTCTTTAATTAAGCTATCGGTTAACGGGCTGGTGGCTTAAGAATAGTTGGGGACATAGTGCTGGTAATATTCAGTGAGTCCGAGAAATCCGCGGATGTCGGTTTTAGTGCTGGGTCGGGGATAGCTCGCGATGGCGACAAGCTTTACCTCATGACTCCGCCGGTATCCTCGCCCGACATGATGCCCCAGGTACTCCACCACTGACTTGCCTAATTGACATTTTTCTGCTCTTATCCTGAGTCCAGCGTCGCGTAATTGTGTCAAGGCGTCTCGCAAGTGGCCCAGGTGGGTTTCCCAGCTGTCAGAAAAGACCGCGATATCATCAAGGTATGGAACCGCGTAGTCCTCTCCTCCGGCAAGCACACGATCCATGAGTCGTGCATGAGAAACAAAGGGGCGCGTTTTTGAGCCCAAAACTCATGACCAGTGGTCGAAAAGTGCCCAAAGTGTAGATGAACGCGGCGTATCGACTGGCTCGTTTGGTCAAGGGTACCTGCCAGTAGCCGCGTGTCAAATCGAGTGTAGAGAAGTACTGGGCTCTGCTGACCGTTTCCAACCTCTCTTCTAGGTTGGGAATAGTGTACAGCTGGTCTCGTGTGATTGCGTTCGATTTCCTATAATGCCTCTGCTAATATGAGAAGCGAGGTATATTTGATTTCTGAAGGGACTATGAAACCGATACATAACATTCTTTGAATTTCGCGTGCGAGTATTTCTTTCTGCTTCAGTGAGCCTTGGTAAGGTCGGGAGCGAATTTGATCGTCAGAAGTTAATTCAATGTCATGTTCCACTAAACTGGTTTTTCCCAGCCCATCTAGGAACACTTCTTCGAATTCCACAAGTACATGCTCAAGCTCCTGCCTATGGTACTTATTCAGATCTGAATGATTGGTGACCTTGTCTAGCAACACGCAGAAAGACTATGTATCCGAAGCGTGTCCGGGCATAACGATCAGGGGCGTAGCCAGAAATTTTTTTTCGTGGGGGGTTCACCGGCCCGACCGGGCGGGGGGGGGGGGGGGGGGGGGGGGGGGTCAAGCTTCTGCTTTCCTCTAGGTCACCTGATCGATAATAAATGTGGGTAGTTTACGCACACTCTATATACATGTATATCAAAGACATGGGACCCCCCCACTCGCGTGTGCGTGTGCTTGTGAAGAAATTAAGTAAAAAGTAAAGTAAGCTCAGTAAATACAGTAAGTACGACAGGTACAGTGGGCGTTTGGAGCAACGGTCTCTCATCGCGATACTGAATGGACCAGTCTTCGAAAACGCATCATTGAGACGACCCGTGCGATCGGAGAAGACATCATTAATTGTTAATTTCCGTTAAGCGTAGATGGCGTCGTCTTCGTCGGGGCGAAGTGCGTTTCACAAGTCAAGGACGGCTATACGCGTGAAAATGCACGTGTGACCAGGCTATACCTATACTCCCATAGCAATAGCTTGTTCGCTGCGTCTTTGCGCTAGAAAACTTAAATACGCGCAAAAACGCGTAAGGCTTTTTTTTTTTTCGAAGCTTTCGTCGCCCTGCTCCCTTATACGAGAGGGTTGCATTTCCTACGGCAAGTGCATGGGCCGCTGTGTCTTCCGCTGTGTGCGAGCGTGCAGCCGTCATTTGCCTTTACGTAAACAGATTCAGAATTGTACAGAATATTTCACCGCACAGCATAGATATGGCATGTGTACGCATTTTTAGTGCGTGCAACTCATTTCTGCTTCACTTACGCCGGTGCAAACAGGAAGCGGCTTTGTACCTCACAGAATCTCGACTTATTGGTGTACTAGTGATGCAGGAATGAACTCCGGTATTGTTCAGCACACAGTGCACATAATCAATTTCTCAGGACGCGTGAACTCCGACGAGAACTGTCAGCGCCTGCAACAAGAGTTTACTTACGCTGTACTGCGCACAGCAGTAATTCATGCTTGTCGGCTGTCTGTTTCGTGCATTCTATTGCGAGTCGGTGGAATTTCACTGCTGTCATCAACCCCTACGTGTGTACATTGCTGGTTTGGGATTCCACAATTGAAACAGCAACTACCAGCGTTCCGTAATTGCTGGTTTGTGATTCAACAACACAACAGTAATTACCAGCCTTCCGTAGGGGCGCAATCGCAAACAAGAGACGTTTCTCGCGCAGACCTGCGCGAGCGCGGCCTAACCGGCACCTGAAGGGAAGCGGCGGAAATAGTATACCGGGGATTTCGACCACCTGGGGTCTTTAACGTGCACCTAAATCTAAGTAAACGGGCCTCGAGCGTTTTCGCCATCATCTAAAATGCGGCTGCCGCATTTGTTGCTTCATTTGTTGCACATTTGTTGCTTCAGAATGCGGCCGCCACATTCTCGCCCAAAACTTCACAGTGTGTCAAAGCCTTGACAAACACCGTGACAGTTTTTTCCATATGCAGACATGATTCGCTGTAAATTACCAACCAAACGGAAGCGCCCAGGAATGAAATTGTGATAGTAGCACCGGTTTCATGAATGATGTCAGCGCGAAGAGACGAAAACAAAGGGCGGGTAAGTGGGGGGGTTGCGGAAAAAATTTCGGGGGGGGGGGGGGTTTGAACCCCCCAACCCCCCCCCCCCCTGGCTACGCCACTGATAACGATGTCTATCTCTAGTTCCTCGGGAACGTTCAACGCGAGTTGAACCACTGCTGCTCGCTGGTGGTAAGGCTTCATCAACTTTGAATGATAAATCCTTACCTATTTTCGCCTACCGGGAAGTTTGATCACATAGTTGGTATCCGACAGCTTCTGTACCACAATCGCAGGGCCCTCCCACTGAACCGCGAGCTTGTTAGCTTTAGACGGCGACAAGAGCATGACTCGGTCTCCCTCGCAAAACAAACGTTGCCGCGCGTTTTTATCGTCGAGACGTTTTGCCTTTAACTGCGCTGAGGTCATGTTCGCCTCCACGAGCTCCTTACAGGCCTGGATCCTCTCGAGTAAGCCCAGCACGTACTCAACCACTGTGGGAACATCCCCCTTTCCCTCCCGAGATTCTAGCAGTATGTGAAGGGGAGACCTCAACAACCTACCATAGACGAGTTCGGCGGGACTAAATCCAGTGGCCTCGTGGGGTACCGATCTAAGCAGAACATGGTGGCGGGCAAGCATGCCCCCAATCAGTTTTTTTTTCTCATAGCATAGGGCCCGTAGGACTCGTTTGAGGACGGAATGCCATGCTTCGACGGAGTTACTCTGGGGATGCCCGAGGGAGCAGTGTATTCCACAACGTTAGCTTAAGTGAGGTCTTTCAAGGGAACTGCCTCGGGGAACTTCGTGGTGGGGCATATCATGGTCAATACGTAATGGCACCCCTATTTAGTCATAAGTAGTTGACCGACCACGTCCACAACAAGGCGGCGGAAGGGCTCGCTGAAGAGCGGCACCAACTTCAAGGGTGCCTTCTGCTGGTCGTGTGCGTTGCCGATTCTTTGGTAGACGTCACAATATTGTACAAATCTCTCGACGTCCTTGAAACAATTCGGCAAAAAAAAAGTTATCTCAGCAGTGGAGCCTTCGTTTTCTTTTGCCAAGATGGCACGCCCAATCACTCCCGTGACAAATATCCAATATTTTGGCTCGATACCTTTGTGGGACTACAAGCTGGTCATAGTACACTCCCTTCGAGTCTTTGTAGTGGTGGTACAAAATGCCTGCGCGACGACGAAAAACCACGTTTTTATGTGCCAGGCCCTCCCCGACCGTATTGTTCAACTCCCGAAATGTTTTGTCCTCGGTTTGTTCTCACGCGATGACATCCGGGCCCACTTTAAACAGTTCCAGGCAGCCGTCCAAACAAGGAGGCACAAGAAATAGTTTCAGTTCCTCGCTAACTTCGCCAGGAAGATTGAGACAATTGTCGTCCTCGCCCGGAACTCCTTCTAAATTTGTCGCGGTCCCTATTTACTCGGGTGCCTGCGCCTCTGTCTTTTGTGTATTACAGAGCTCCGTTTTGACCTCTCTGGCCTTGGAACGAGTGAAAGCATGTACTGTGTATTCCCCAAAGCTCACACCTCTTGTCCTCAACACATGCTCTGAATGATTAGAAAAAAGGTAACCGTACTGGCTTTGGTAAACTGGGTGACACGGCGGCCACTGCTTCCAGTTCTCCGAAAGCACTTAATGAGTGCCCGTGCCATTGGCAGACAGGCGCTATCCTCTTGTGCTACTTGCTTAATCTACGCACATTCCCTAGTGAACCTGTCCGCGGGCACGTACGAGGGGTGGAATATATCCACGGTAGCCGCCGAGTCGCGGAGAACGCGGCAGTTCTGGCCATTCATTGTCATGTCTCGTAAGTAAGGTTCCAGCCAACGCATGTTGTCGTCGTTGTCGGCCAACAAGGAAAAAGCTACCTTTTCTTTGCAGCAACGTATCCAGGCAGCTAAATGCCCGGATTCGGGGCACCGAAAGCACACAACGGGTTTCTGTGCCTCGAACGCTCTAGCTCGGTTCTTCTCCTGTTCCCCCTTTTGCGCGCACTATTGGCCGACTCTTTGTGTTCCTGCCCGGCATGTTTATTAGGTTCAGGGCGCCTAAAAGTTTCTTGGTACGGTTTCCTTGCCGCTCTCCCGCGTTCTTTCTCCTCAGTTCCTAAAACAATATTTTGTTCTGTCTGATACTTTGAAGTAGTCATTTTTCCGGAGCCCTGTTGAGGTGTGGAACAGATTACTAGGTGACATCATGAATTGTGATTCTGTTTGCAGATTTATTAATAAATTTAAAAAATCTGCCTTCTTGCTTTAGGACTGATGAGTATACTATACCCTGTATTGCGATAGCATGAACCACAGAGAATGTATGCAGTTGTGTGTCTCCTTTTTTTTCGTTAAATTTTTTTTCTACTTCATTTCTTTTTTTTTTGTGTGTGTGTGTGGCTCACATGCTCCACGCAGTATTGTTATTTGTTAATAAACCTGTGCTTTGTCTGTGTCCTCCTGCATGGAACTATGAGGTCCGAAGTATGAGAAAAAAAATAACGATGTTTGCTTTCGAATCCAGCTGCCCCAGCACTGATCAAAGACGGGATGTTCTAACCTCTTTGCACGAACGCATGTCTAGTAGGAACATATGATATAGGACGACGTGGCGCCGATGATGATGATGACGGATGCGGACTTTCGGTGGTGACGATAATGCTACAAATGCCTCCCGTCTCCCTCCCCGCACGTTTGTTCCTTTTGGGGGCGAAGCTCCTTAGGGTGTGGGTCTGTCCCTCCTCTGTAGTATGTAGTAGTAGTGGTCGTCGTAGTAGGTAGCCACGTCTACTTTTATGAGAAAAAAAAATTCCGAAAGTTGTGTCCGTAGCGCGGAATCGAACCAGGGACCCCTCGCTTCCGAACGCGCGGCGCTAACCACTACGCCACGAAGCGCACATGGACACACGCACCACGATCGCAATAAATACCCAACATTAACGAAAGACTGCGCGTTTCTAACGCGTTTGTGCTAGCGCGTTACGGCCCGTGTAAGAAGCTGGTGTAAGACGCTGTGGCCTCTCCGCCTTACCCCCGTATTCATAAACGCTCCTCGACTTGAACTTGACTTGCCACCGCCTTGGGCAGCGAATTCGAAACGCGTTGAAGGCGGTGGCAAGTCAAGTTCAAGTCGAGGAGCGTTTATGAATACGGGGGTTATACTCTCTCAGCAGTCATGTGATGGCAAACGCGGTGCACGTTCCGGCATGTGTGAACGGCTGCGTAAGACGCTGTGGCCTCTCCCCCATACTAGAGAGTACTGCACGTTTCTAACGCGTTTGTGCTAGCGTCCCCTTAAGCGGGAGATGGTGCAATTATAGTGAAGGGCGCGGTTATAAAATAGAAATGACGTCACATATGGCGCGTGTCATTGGTGGAAGTCAATCGTTCGATATAGTACGGCGAGACTGGGCGAATTACGCGGAAGATTCACGGTTTACCGATGATTCCCTCCGGAGCCTCGCCCACTCATCATCATTCACCCCGTGGATATGCGGTGTTTTTTTTTTTTTTTTTTTTGTAGCGTTAGCTACACTGGCCTAGCCAAGCCCGTTTCGCGCGGCACATCAAGAGCCGTGCTGCGAATGCGCAAGGATCAGTGATGTCACACGGCTTGCGCACCGGAGCCACCGGAGCCGGCACCTCTCGCGCACTCCGCCGCCGCCGCGCGCGACTCACCGCCGCCGGTCTGCGCATTCCAGAGGAGTGACGTCGTAGCCGTGGTAGACGCACTGGCGCCGGCGCGCGCTCGCTGTGCAGTCGCCGTCTGACACTGCGCTGGAGCCGCTGCACTTCTGACTGGCGTTTGCCAGTGTGGTATAGCCACGGAGAAGGAGAGCGCAAATGCTGCTCAACAGCGCAGAAGAACGGAGAAGCTTGACTCATCGGATCCCGAAGTAGTTGCCTGGCAATTAGCGGTTGAGCGTAGGAGACAGCCAGGAAAGCAAAGAATAATCAGCTGAACCTTTGCTAACGCTACGTATATCCTGGCATAGCCGAGCTAAGCCACTGCAACTTTTTTATTTAGAGAGAGAGAGAGAAAATTATTTACAGAAAGGCAGAGAGGTGGGCCTGAGCTGTAACATGCTCTGGCCTGCTACTCTACACTGGGGAAAAGGGACGTGGAGGAAAAGGGCTGATGAATGCATGATGATGATGATGATGATGATGATGATGATGTGAGGAGGATGTGTGTATATACACGTTTGCAACGTTGTGGCACCTCTAAAGCCGTGCGTCCAGCCCAGTGGCTTGTAGAAAGGCTATAGCGACCCTGGTTATCAGGGCTGTGCTGTTTGCATAGGGCCAAGGACCTAAAAGAAACTCATTTAATAGCGGCCTCTTATCGACCTTTGCGATGGAAGAGACCAGTTTCTGTCGTGCTTGCGCGTACGCGGGACAAACGCAAAATATATGATCAAATGTTTCTGGTACCTAGCAGTATTCACAATTGGGGCTAGTGTCACTGCAACCAATCATATGTCTATAACGCTTCATGAAGGCAACAGCAAGGTGAATGCGGTGCACTATGCTTGTTTGGCTTTTTTTTGAGCTTGTAAATCATGCGGGGGGGATTTAATTTCTGGGCCCCATTTATGCACTCGCTTGTGTCGACGATCTGGATGGTTCCAATGCTCCAACGTACAATTGCGTATTAAGCAATGAAGTAAGGCGCCCTACTTCGTAGATGTGTAGTCTAAACGAAACCATATGCGGCGAAGTGCAAGGCAGTGAGGTGCGTGCAACCACAATCCACTGTTGCCACCAATTTTTTAAGCGTGCTGCTAAAGTCAGACAAGAATGTCGCTAAAATTAAGCTAAAGCATTTGACAACATTTTATGTAATGTAAGCGTTTTAGAACAATATAATATACGCTAGCGCAGAGTGAATCCATTACGGAAACGTGTCATATTTGTCTATGTATAAGGTCTGTGCGATTGAAGAATAAACAGTGAATTTAGCAGCAGTGTGTAGCGAGCTTTTATTTTATATTATACTTACACAACAACGGACGATAACAGCTCTTATTTTGCGTTCACCTTTAGATTGTGTTGTTCCAAATGAAACAGGATTCAGAAGAACATACGAAATTTGATTTTGCTAGCACGTAAAGCGCGTCAGTCACCGACAAATTCAACTGCTCACATTTAGCTTTTTCATAATAAACTGCGCTCAAGAAGAATATTTCTTAAGCAACTTTGGTAATTTTGAAATCGTAAAATGTCGCCACTCGTTCAGACACACCGCTAAAAAACGTTGCCGGTCCCTAAATTGAAAAACTTGCCGCTAAACAGGCAAGAAGTCGCAAAATCCAGCGACAAAATCGCTAAAAGGAAAACACTACCCCAAGAATGATATTTGGCGTGCTTGGGGCGCGCAGCAAAGGGGAATTATATTTTTATAGTCATCTCCATCACCACCGCGAGTCCTCATACGCCCTGATTATCAGCGCCGCGCATGTGTGCGTGGCTCGAGCCACGAGCGATCAGAATGCGCTCTCATGAACGGGCCTGCCTGGACGCTGCAACAGCCGCTTCGCTATTCGCATTCGGAACTCCACGTCAGCCGCCGTCGAAGATCAATTGGTCGCTCCTGGGCATCGGAAACTGCATCGACGCCCTCTCGAAGAACGGGACTCAGCGAGTTCCGTACCGGGGCACCAGCCTGGCTTACATTCTTGAAGACATCGCTGGGTGGCTCGTTCCGCACAGTCGTGGTTGCGGCAGTGACGCCGCTGAGGCTCAGCTACACAGAAACGTACAATACCATGAAGTGTGCTGAGCGGGCCATGGAGATCGAGCTTCAGGCCAAGAAAACTATGTTCAATGTGAACGTGCACATGTACAGCGCGCTCACCGAGGAGTACAAGAAGGAAGTGGAAGCCATTCAGCGTAAGCTCGACAGCAGGGGAAACGGAACATACTGCGCTCGAGGCTGAGGTTCGAGAGCTTAAGCACGGTCTGGCATCGGCTCAGGAGACCGGCAGTGGCGGCAGTGGTCCAGCGAGACGTAACGTCGCTCCGTCCAGAACTCCCGACCTAACGCTCAGCGCGACGTTGGGCCCTCCCGGCGACGACGGCAGGGCGAAGTACAACGTCGGCGCAGCGTGGAAGATGTACAGAGTGCGCGTACAGATCGTTGGCCAGATCTGGGACAACAAGACCGTCTTGCGCACCAGCCTGGTCGAGAACTGGAAGCCGCAACTGGAAGCAGCAATATGCGAGACCGTCCAGGTGCTGCAGGGCTGTAGTGAGTACATTATAAAATCGCAAGCAGCCTGGTGCCTCGATGCCGAAGAAATGCTCGAGGCTCTGCACAATGAGCAGCCGCGCAACTTTGAGTGCGGCAAATACCTTCTTGCAGAGGCCTCGGTGGCTGGTTGCTCAGAGGCCGTGGAAGCAGAGATGGTTGCGCTGGAGCCGCTGATCGAGGAGGCCGAGACCCAAGGCAAGCAGCATGTGTTCACCCAGTTTGACGACCTCCTGGCACAGAAGTGCAACCACTGGGATAGCCTGCACAGCGTCGACAATCCTCGCCTGCGCCGCCTCTACGTCATTCTTGAGCCGCGCAACTGCTGCAGCACGGACCAGTGCTATGCCCGCACAACCATTGCCAAAAAGGCAGATGGTCCTGGTGTCACATGGGTGGACGAGCAGCAGGAGGCGGTGGTGGATGATCCGCTAGGCCTGGCGAGTTTGCTGTAGGTTCTTGACGGGCGGCTGGTCGCCACGGTGCGGCGATAGTCTGCTGCTTTGCTGTCCGGCAGCATTAAGATTTCGTCTGAAGGCTGCGTAGGCGATCCAATTTTTTATACGGTTCTCGAACGGCACCCCGCATCCGCGCCGGCACCAGCGCAGTGGGAGTGCGGACATGCTCGCCGCGTTTGCAACGTCCATGGCACCGTCGCGGATCCCGGCGCAGTCGAGCGCGGCGAGCGACACTCCAAGGCTACGAGTGTTTGAGCGGATATCTACGCAGCCTTCGACGTCGAAGAACATGACCCAGCCGCGGATGCTTGCAAGGTGTCGTCCATCCTGAGTGCAGACAGACATTTCAGCATCCCGTGCCAATTTCGAGGTACTGGGTAGCAGCAGTAGAAGCAACCCTCGGCACGTTCGGAGCACGGTGTGAAGCAGCTGCTGAGTCCATCGAGCCTCCCCCGACCGATGTCGGCCGTGACTCCGACTTCTCGGATTGCCTTCCTGTTGTCCAACAGGGGCCAGCAACAGCTTACCACCCGTTTTATTATTATTATTCTATTAGAATCGATTGTCAAGGCGAGGACTCGTGGCTGTCGTCTGCTACAGTTCGCGCGGCGTCCATCGCTTCCTGAACTGTTACCGTCACGTTGTCTGTACTATAGCAAACGTGTGATGGCCCTTTCAAATATATTTTTCGATGTTTTGGTTCGCCAAACTTAATTGACAGGGGCATTTCATAGACAAAATACTTCTCAAAGGCAACGTTACAGTGCCGGCCGACGGAGCTCAGTCCAATGCAGGGCGGGCTTTTCATGCACTGTTCCGCACTCTGCAGCGGTAGCTCACATGGATAATAAAAAAACATGCGAAAATGTATGATAGCACATTAAAATTAATAGACGAAAGTATTTCTTGCTGGCGTTCAACGAGCATGTAACGAACACTCGATACATGGAAATTATACATTTACCTTGATATTAACTCACTATACGTTGTTTTCTCATGACTATAGTAAAGTTCATAATGAAATATCGTATTTCCGCATTTGTTCACCGAAAAATTCGGCACTTAAGTAACACTGCCATCGAGATTCTCTACGAGCTGCTTTCGAAAGTTAAGCCGTTTTTCGCCGTTTTTAAGCGGGCGTAATTTGAAGAGAAAGAAATTGAGGCTTTTTGCTGTTTTCAGCGCACGAAATTCAAGTACCTTTCCATTGCTACACGTTCAACTCAGTTCAGCGGTTTACAGCTTTTTATCGCTTGATGAATAGTTATGACGGGTCGGCCTGCTCAACATCACGTAGATAGCACGCCTGCTACGGAAAGCTGACAAAGCTGCTCAGCCCAATTTTTGGAGGGCGAGATATGCGTTTCAGAGCGTATATGGATGCATGCAGCCAGCAAGAAGTCACAAAGGCCACAAAGTTTACTCGAAACACGTCACTATACAGATGAATTATCGGTCCAAGCTGACATCATTTGCAAGAAAAACTAAAGCAATTCATTCGCTATTTGAACTAATACACTAAATAATTTCTTATGGTACGTTCAGCTGACCACCCTGGCACCGTGGCAGTGCAGCGGAAATAACGCCAAACCCCGCCCGAGTTTCACGTTTCACTCCTGCCAGACAAACGTGCGAGCCACCAAACGGGATGATGATGATGATGATGATTTATTGGCATCCCCTTTGAAACGGGGCGGCGACAAATAGTCACCTAGCCTGCTTGATTTAATCAGGTGTACTATACATGTTCTTCATCTAGCATTTTTGTATACTTCTCATTATTTTTTTTTTCAAAAATTTACCTTGTACCGCTGCCTATGATCTTAAGAGATCAGGTCGTATCCACCTTTTCCCTGCTTTTTTTCCACCAGTACTCTAATCGTCTCTTGCTGATCTCTACGGCTGCTCTGTTTATGTTTCCTTCCACTTTAAACCCAAGCGCTTCTGGGAGTTGCACGTTACCTACGGTTCTCGCTGGGTGGATCCCGTCGCATTCCATTAGGATGTGCTGAGTGGTCTCTGGATCTTTACTGCAGCATACACATGTCTCATCTAGTTCCGTATATTTGTTCCGATATGTTTTCGTCCTTAGGCAACCGGCTCGAGACTCAAATAGCAAGGCACTGCCCTTTGTGTTATCGTACAGATTTTCCCTTCTAATTTCTTTCTTCTCATTCTTGTAAATCTCCATTGTCCTTTTCGTTTCCATTCTTTGCATCCAATTCACGGTCTCTATTTCTCTCACTTTCTTTCTGATGACCCCTGGTTGTCTATTTACAGTTTCGATTATCCTGTACTTGGTTGCCAACTTCCTTGACCTCTTCCTCCATTCTGTGTCCACGCTTTTCATGTAGAGATACTTGTGCACTTTAGCCGCCCATTTATTTTCATCCATGTTCCTGAGCCTTTCTTCAAAACTAATTTTGCTTTGTGCTTCTCTGACTTCAAAAGAGGCCCAACCCATGTCACCATGCACTGCCTCATTTGTCCTATTACCGTGTGCTCCCAAAGCCAACCGGCCTACTGATCTTTGGTTAACTTCCAAACCCGCCAATATATCCGATTTTAAGCATACAATGTCATTTGCGAATGTTAGCGCTGGCACCATTACTCCTTTCCAGATTCCACGCACCACCTCATACTTATTGTGGCCCCACAGTGCTCTGTGTTTCATTATTGCTGCATTCCGCTTCCCCTTTATTTTCAGATTATCTTGGTGGTTGCCTGAGTAATTGTTTCCTTCCTTTATGTGTACGCCAAGGTACTTATATTGCTTCACTATGGGTATTACTTGCTGTTGAATTGACATCACGAAGTTACTCGTGTGTTCATTAAAGATCATAATCCCTGATTTCTCTGTGCTAAACTTAAGGCCTAGATTTGTCGCTGCGTTCCCACAGATATTCACAAGTATCTGTGGGAGTTCGCGAGTGTAGCGCCCTCTGCGAGATACATGCCGAATGCGAAGTTAAGCAGACGACGCTCCATTACACAGGCCACTTATCCTTTGGTCTCGCCGCGATTTGTAGACGTGGACAAGGTGAAGCATTTTATTGATGACAGATGCTTGAAATATCAAGTGACGAATGACTCTTGCCATTCGAATGATTTTTGGGGTACTGGGACGAGCCTGCAAACTGAGCTGGCAGCCCCTTGCATGTACTCCGAATTAGCCTTAAGTGCTTCGGAACTGAAAAGAAACAACGGAAACGAAAGTTACAGTATCAAACGTAGAAACGGATGCTGTAGCTTCATGTACCTCATTATCCTATGAGGCCGCTACACCGGTGATGAAATGGTTCGCCTTCGACGGCTGCTCTCGTCAGAGCTCTTGATTAGCAGCGCCGATCAATTGCGTGGTCTTCGTTGACCGATGAGCTAGTGGATTCTAGCAGCGAAAATAGTTTTGGGCGAGACACGCAGAGACATGGCTTACATCGTAACCGCCTGCTACAAAATTTCGCTTGAACTGAACGGCTCGCTTTTCGTCGTCTGCTGCCGCGCGCTGCTCGACGGGATCGCACCGCGCTCCACCGTCGATCTCCGCGGTGGCACGGTGGCGCGCACTCGTGTCGTGTTCGCTCCAGCCGAAGGTGCGCCGCCACACGCGTGGCGCCCAGACGAACGTACGACACCGCGCAAGTGCACTAAAAACGGCACGAGTGCCGTCAGCCGAAGGTACCATTAGTTACAGATATTATGGCACATGTTTATAACTGAAAAGTTGAAGGGAATTTTCATAAGAGTCTAGTTACAAGTTTATAGATTTCGAAATCGCCACGCAGTCTGAATTAACCAGCGTCAAATTGATCGTTCAATTTACCTCTTTACGCACAGGCACCGCAAAGTGCGGCTCTCCGTCCAACCCTCATGTGACGTAGAAGTGTGGCGTAAAATGAAGCTGCCGTCGCACTTCCCAAGAGAATTGATTCCATTGGTGGTTAGCGCGATTCGCGGTTGGACGCATAGTCACTTCAGCAGCACGAGGAAGACTTACTGATAATGCACCGTTTTCTAAAGTATAGATCAGTTGGCAAAGCTTTATTTTACGCTTCCCCACTACGTCACAGGGGGGTTGCACCGCGAGCTGTGCTTCGAGTTGCCACGTGAGTGATCAGGTAAATATGACGAGTCATTTGACGACAGTCATTCTGGTCTACAAGACCACTGTGAAACGTAGAAACACAGAACTAGACTTTTACGACCATTCCTTTGAAGCTTTCAGTGTAAACGTTTGTCTGAAAGTCCGTAATGAAGAAGTTAATATAATGCATTTAGTTTATTTAGTGAATGAATTGCTTGCGTTTTACTTGCAAGTAATGTTTGCCTGGGCAGATAATCCATTTGCAGTGACGTGATGATGATGATGTTCTCAGCACATGGCTCGCACCCACTTCAGGGGACTGGCCAAGAATTGGGCACCTGAACTTTTAGATACGGTTTCTATAGCTACACTTACTGTGCAATTTAGTAATCAGAACAGACAGATAAATTTTCTTAAACTGCACAATTTATAATATTAATGCCATGCATTAAAACTGAAATATCTCTCAGAGAATTGTAAAAGTAGGGATTTAAAATTTTATTCATTTTGTTGACTGAATGAAACCACAAACGGCATCAAATACGTCCTGGTGGCTAAAGCCAAATACCGAGGCACTGAAAGTGAGTACTGTTTCTGATGTTAAATTTACCCCTAATTTAGCAAGCGCAATTTCAATAAGTCTTTTTCTTTGTAATTTATACCGATGACATATGAAAAAATAGTGTTCTACGGTTTCTATTTCTAGGCAGAATTGACACAGCGGAGATATCGCCAGACCAGCCCTGTGTAATTATCGGTTTAATGGTGAGACACGGCAGCGTGATTTTGTGATTATTACTGCCGATTGTCTTGATGGACACCAATTTATTGTCCACGGAAATTTTAGGTGCTGAAATTCAGTCCATGAGGTTACTGTTTCCATGATCTTTCTACGAATTGTAAATTTCCGATATCTGATCGCTGTTATTTGTGCCACCACTGTAAGTACCGATATTATCGGTTCCTTCAGGGATGCTCGCGCTAATGCATCGGTCATTTCATTGAAATGTAATCCGCAATGTCCTGGTACCCATAATAATTCTACAAGATTCAGCTGGGGGGGGGGGGGGGGACTAATGTTAGAAACGTCTTTAGAGCTGGTGAATTAGTTGAAGCGGTAAGCGCAGTACAGACAGATAGGGAATCTGTTATAACAACCGCGCTGGATTCATTTAAATGGAGTTTGCGCAAAGCTAGAATCATTGCTAAGAGCTCAGCTTCAAATACGGGAGTAAAATCTGGCATTCTCAAGGAGAATGACCAGCCAAGCGAAAGCGAGAAAATGCCTACGCCCGCCTTATCGTCGTTCATGGAAGCGTCAGTGGCTATTATGTTAATTGTGTGTACATGTGCAAGGTAATTTGCAACATATTATTTAATAACTTGACTGAATGAAACTTAGGGTTCTGTAGGAAAATTTCATCGAATTCAATCTTTAATTCTGATTTGAGTGATATGATGGAATAACGTCTCGAATTTTTACATTTAAACTATTGAATTGCTTTTGTACAAAATCTGTGGGTGTGAAAACGTGGCCAACGAGCAAGAAAGAAGGAGCTTGGATCGTTTATAAATACATCTTCAGATCGTCTAATTGGAAAACTGTAAAATTTTGGAAATGTTTGTATCGTTAAGATGCGGAATCTGCAGGGCAATGTTGGTAAGCGCGCTTCCTGATAAAGAACATGGTTTGCTACAAATCTAGGGAGTCCCAGGCACAGGCGCAGGGCTTCACGCTCCAAAAGAACCAGAGGCTTAGTTTTATGAGCAGGGCTTCCCGAGAGCAATACACAGCCGAATTCCAATATTGGACGCATGTACATTTTGTATATCATTATAAGGGCGTCCCTACGTAGCCCATATTTTCGGTTGCTCAGTCTGCATAGTAAACCTAAAGCACGCTGAGCCTTAGGTGGTCATTTTCTATATGTGGACTCCAGTTGATTTTTCCGTCATTAATGATACCTAAATATTTAAGAGACTCAACCTGGGGAATCGGTTCTTGATTGTAAAATATAGAGATTGAAACCGGATCCATGGGTGGGAACACAAATATTGTGCTTTTACTTACATTTAATGACATGCAAATTGATTGAATCCATACCTCAAGCACACTCAAGTATCTCTGCAATTTTCGGTATGAAGAATACATGTCGTTGTCGGCCGCGAAGAATGCAATATCATCTGCATAAACGTAAACTTGCGCGTCCTGACTGGCTGGAATGGAGCTCATTAATATGTTAAATAATATTGGAGATAGGACTGCTCCTTGGGGGACAACCACGCAATAATATATTTTGGGACATTATGATTCTGTAGTACATTCAGTAAAACTGTATGTTCCACGGAGTCATATGCTTTAGCTATGTCTAATGTCATTAAAGCGGCATATTGTCTTCTTTTTCTGGCGAGTTGTATAGGATCTCTAAATCAGAATGGGCACACCATATAGAGCTGTCAGCTCTGAAGCCTATTTGATTTGGATTTAATATGAAATTATCCAACATCCAGACAGTAATTATGTAATGTAGAACCCTCTCTATAAGTTTCACCATATTAGAAGTAAGAGAGATAGGTCTGATATTTGCTATGGTGTAACCTAATCCTTGTTTTTTAGTTATCGGGACTACTTTAGCTAGTTTCCAATCGTATAGTATCCAGGCGGTGTTTAGAGAATAGTTTATATGGGATGGCTAAGGAGGTCACAAGGAGATAAAATAAAATTTTTATGATTTGCACTGTAATTCCATCAGGACCTGGAGCTGACAAGGGTAAGTTTCGAATTACTTGAGCTAATTCAGGCACAGTAACTTCCTTAAAGTCTGACGTTAGGGCTGGTTTTTGCAAGTTATGAGACATAGACGACATGAATCTACGCTCAATGCATTTTTGCAATCTGTTCTAGTGATTTTGTCATTTCATCAGATGATAGAGTTACATAATCAATATTAATTGGTGGTGGCAGAATTTTGCAATTTCGCATATATCTAAACAGCGCTTTCTTGTTTTGGGGATTAGAAAGGAAATCATAGTGTTTCCTATCGTAACCTTCTTTAGATTGAGCGACTGTGTGTTTAAATACAGCGGCATAAAATTTGTGGTTCGACTGAACCTGGTCGCTTTCTTTTCAAGTGTTCGAAGTCAAAGAATAATTAAAAATAAAGCATTGTACGCTGGTCCGCACGGGAACATATTAGGGAGCGTATACGGAAACCAGTGTTGCACTTGTGATCTGCACCGGGGCATTCTTGCAGATGGCGCTGCCGTGCAGGGCTCTGTCGTATAGGCACCACGCGTCCATCTTCCATCATGCGTGCCTGCTTGTCAATTTCTCTCCGCCGCTTACAAACGCGGCCTCAAAGCATCTCTTTTCCGCATACGTGCTGAAGAAGAGTTGCAGCACTTGACAACGAATGAAAAAGTCATTTTACAAGAGGGTCAGTGGTCCCTGCCTGTAATGCGCATGAGCAGAAATACGGCGTTGCGAGAACTGATCCGCGGTACTCGTTTGCCGGTGATCCAGAAGTGTACTTATTTGCCTGCTAATAGTGAAGCGCGGTTAGAGAGAGCGGGAGTGGTGCAGTGTCGCTGGCGTCGGAGCCTTCTGCTCACCGAACGCCCCGCATGGTTTGACAAGGTATGAGGCCAAGTGCTGGGGAAAAACGTTTAAAAAAGGATAAACAATACAAATTATTGGACTACATCATAAAGCACACTTTTTTAGGCCCATGTGAGCGTTTTAAAGTTTGCATTATTTTTTCCATATTTTTATTATTTGAAAAATTTCATTAAATGTGGGTCTCACGCCAACAGTCATAACTCTAATTTAACTCGATAAAAAAACACAATTTTTGGCAGTGATATAGGAGAGGCTTTGATCTGTGCAATGAACCAAAATTATTGAGATCAGATCAATTATCGAAGCATAGTGATGAAATAACCAAAAACATGTGTGCTTCCAATGGGTGCGCCTTGGTGTAAACGGCCTCCATATCAAAACTTGGGGCACGATTTTACTTGCTGAGGTTAATTGCACACCCAATAACGTGAGAAAGAATTGTGCCAAGTTTCACAAAAAAATCGTTATTAGGGAAAAAGTTATGAATGTTTGCGTTTGAAGAAATCGTAAAAAGATGAGTTCTGAGAAAATCAACAAAAAGATTTCAAAGCATAGCGCTTGCATAAGATGATCAGGAGAGCTAAAATCCCCTATATTTGTAGCCAGTTTTGTCTTGGGTCTTGCCCTTGTCTGATTTTGCTCGTGTTGCACCTCGCCTGCCTTTTTTTTTTCTAGCCTGCTATTCAGTATTACAGGTATTTACTGTACGTCTCCAGGTCCGTCGCCTTGTACTGATTGCCAACAAACTTTAATTTTGTGCGTCTTTGCGCTCTAAACTTCCCCATTCTGTGGCTGCCAGTAAGAAAAAGTAAGCGACAGAGAGTAAACACATCCATCACACGATCCGGTTGTCCTTTAGCACGCGTGCAGCCTCCATAACGTAAACAACACGTGCAAAAGATTGCACGTCCACCTGGTGAAGTGTTTATTATTTTAATTGATAAATAAAATGTTGAAAATGCTATTATGGCATTGCTACACTTTTTACGTGATGCGATTCTTAAATAACCAGCAAATAACTGCAAACCAGGGCATTTTTTTTCTGTTCCACAGAAAACTAAACTGGCACTTTCAGTTTCGGTTCGTAGACGCCGGGTGGGTTTACATTTTTTTATGTGTCTTTTGAAAGAAACTGCGTAGGAAGATACTTTTTTCAGCAAAATGATGTAGAATAAATTCCTCATCTAACAAAGCAGAAAACAAAAAATTGACATTTTGAAAAAAAATTACAATTTTCACTTGGCCTCACACCTTGATGCACTTTTGTGTCTGAGCATGGGCGCTGCCGTACGAGCCCATCATCCCGTAAAGATGACGGCCGCAGCGATGACCGGCACGACGTGAACGGCCGATGAGTACCGCTTTCGTGCGGCGATTGTTACAGGTCTCACAGCATGCAAGGTTGGATGAGTGATCTGAGTGAAGCAATGCTTGGAGGTCACGTGCAGGATCTGTACGTGTCCAATCAGCGGCGCCTTCTATAGGATGCAATTACCTACACTACAACGTATATGGTTCCTGTATAGACCTTTTCACAAAGCGCCATTGGCCGACACGAGCGACGTCTAGCGTCGCCGCCATTTTGGACTGTGCGCCATGCGAGAGCAGGCCGGCCGCACTTCGGTTGTGTGATCTTCGCCGCGCATTATTTCGATTGTTTTCTTCCGCTTCGCTTGTCTTGTGCCGCTTGACTTGTTACATGTTTCACGTGCTCGCGTGAGCGCCCAGTGTAGTGTGCCATGGCAACAGCAAGCCCAGCCAGTGGATGTGGTGTTTCTTCGTCGGTAGCGGCGGCAGCCGCGTCTGCTTCGTCGAGACCTGGCGTGCTAATCAGCGGTATATTTCATTGTTATTGCTGGGCACATGTGACCGTATCGTCGATTGAATCTGATCACCATTACGTTTCGCGATTGAGGGTTGCCTCGTTTAGCGAAAGCAGGCGCGTACGTAGCTGTCGGGCAATGCTTATAGAACCAGGCGCCGGCGGCCCGACGACGCGTGTCAGTGGTTGGTAGATATGCGGTGGCTACTCCACACGCTTCCGACGAAACTGAACAGCTCAATCATCCAAAATTTATTGGATCTGGTGCGGTGCAGGGTGCTTATAACCAAATGTCAAAGCATAAAGCGTGGCGATCGAGCAGCGCGGTACCTGCAGCGAACCGACGCGCGGCAGTGATCACAGATGCCAGCACGACTGATACAGCCCAAGTGCTAGATTTTTATTTTTAGTATTTATTTATTTATACATACTGTCAATCCCAATAGGGATTATAACAGGACTTGTTATAAAGATATATTTGTTTACCTATTTTTTACGTTTGTTTACCTGGAATGGCTTTTCTTTCGAATGTCTGAATTTGGAACAAGCTTCGCTCACGGTGAACCTTAACGTAGATCGTGCGCGAAGTTTGTATTGAAGACATCGCGTGCGGCAAGAATTGTTCGTGTGCGCTATCTCTGAAGCGAAATAAGTCAATAATATTGCAGCGTTAGGGCCATCTCTGATCTTTCTCTTGTTTCCTTTACACCGTCTCACTGTGCTATGTTCATAATGAACTAATGTCGAGTCTTAACAATTGTCGAATAAATGCATATGCATATGACTGTAAACCACTACTGACCATGAGTGAAAAACGCTTAGTGGTCAGCGAAGCAGTCTCTGCACGCATGTAAGTATTTCACTTGATCGACTGTGCGAATTTATTTTTTTCGTTACTGTTATTCTTGCAAGCATGGTGCTATTGTCCGCGTACCCATGCGAATACCGTTTTTTTACGTTCTTAGTTGCGCGGGCTCATTTAGCGCGTTTCTACGCCACGCACAGTTAGCGCATTACGGTTCCCAAACTCTAACACTGGCGCTAGGCCGCACTGATGAGGACACGTTCGTTTTTGCATTCTCTTGCTGCCCAAGCACATAGACAACGCTCAAAGATGGGTGAGCTCGATGCAGCACCACACTTTTGAAGTTAATTACATTTATAGGCAGGGCCGCGTAGGGTGTGTGTGAACGCAGAAACAATGTTTTGGTGGACACAGGGTCTGCATACATCTTCCATAGGACACGATTTTTCCAGATCGTTGCGAAGTGTATTTACCGACTAGTTCTCACGCAGAGTGCTCCAGTTTGTCTTATACCGGTGTCACACGGCCACTTTTGATAGCGATCGAGACCGATCTGGATCGGAATGTTCGACCGCGATTGGCTCCCTTCCGCAGATTGAGCAAAGAAGCCAATCGCGACCAAAAAATTCGACCCATATCGGGCTCGATCACGATCAAAAGTGCGCCGTGTGAGCCCCGTATTAGGCACTGGAATGAAGTCGTGTTTGAAAGAATAACAAATGTAGCCTCTGCCACTACATACGAGAAAATATTGCATCGAAGAGCTGACAATTGTCGCAACCTGTTGGGAAATGTGGCGAAAAGAGTTTACCAAAATGCGTTATTTTACTGATGTGTGCATTGGTTCACATTAGACTGAAATGCCAAGTCCTCAGGTGATGCAGGAAACCGGCGAAGCGTGAACATACCTCATCGCGGCAGTGGTCTCGCGGAGTGCTGTGTTGTGGACACACTTAGTCCCCAAAATCGTTATTTTCCGCTGGTTGTTTGTGCACCCATAAACTGCACAGTGCTGGCCTGTAGCCTTTTGATGAGTATATATGCCATTATTTACGAGCGTAAGTCATTCGTGACAAAAATAAACGGAAACATCGAAGGAAAGCTACCACTCCGCAATGCAAGCGTAAGGCAAGCTCACAGTCCAGACTGAACAGGCAACACTGACACATACTGTCCACGCCAGACCGTTGGGAGCGCCCTCGTGAAAACGTCTATATGGCTTCCGTATAGACCGTTTTTTCATGGGCGCCGCCATTGTGTAGGCAGTGGCGCCATCTATGGGCAGTTGGCATGCTGGCTTGGGCGAACGCCCGTGTTTTATGCTGTGGTATACGCTCGGCGGCAGTTTCTGGTAGATTTTTTCGCACTCGCGTGGTCTATTTAGCATGAAATGGTGTCTTATATGCGGGTAATGGTCCTGTGAGGCATAGTGAAGGAATTTAAGTCTGAAGTAATTAAGCGGCTGGAGTAACTGCTGGTGTTAGGGTGGACGGAGCACCCAGCGCGAGGTGCACGCGTTTGTTTGAGCTTACAATCAGCCTCGGATATCAGTTAGGTATTTATGAAAATTCGTTTCACGAATGTTACCTGGCTGCAGCATTCTGAGCACTGTAATTCTAAGCTCTGGTTTAGCTGCAACGAGTAGTTACGAAACATTTGACGATCCTAACAGCGTGAGTACCGTTCTGCTGGAGAATAAGTCGTGCTGGTTAGTTTGACAAGCGTTCAAGTTGCTATGTGTAGATACACTGGGCGACTGCCTTGTTTGCTGGGCAAGGTATCCGCCTACAAATAAAATAATTTGGTTAATAATAACCGCATACCGTACAGTGTGAATCAAACTTTTCGAGTAGTCGAACGACCAGCTGCAGACTGTGCATGCGAGCGCCCGAGGCAGTACTAAATGCTATTTTATAGATCTGTTTGTTCTATATAGCGTATGGTCCAAGTGGTCCAAATATGCGGCACGACCATGCGGAGTCTTATTGCGTCGTTATCCCGTGTTCTGTTTTATTTTGCCGCAAAAGAAGGACATACGAACTCTTTTTTTTTTTTTTCAGTCTCCTAAGTTCACTCATTTACGACGCATTCACCCACGTTACGGAAGTTGTGTCCCTACAAATAGCTGTTGGATTCTCTTTATGCGATCCCCTTTATACGTGCCTTACAGGGCAAAAAAGGCAATGCCGATCTAAGCACGAAGCAATTGTTTGTATCATGTTGGTTTGCCAATCGCGGTGCTCGCTATGTTGAGCAATGCCTTCGGACTCTTGCAGGAGGCTAGCGTAGACATAGTGATTTGAAGTCTACTAGACTTAAAATGCGTGAGAACGATGCCGGTGGCTGATACAAATGTTTTACAAATATTCATCGAGTGAAAACTGATACATCCAACATAGTTCACAACACATACACACACCGTGGCTGATGATGCGCGTCGCATTTTTGCACATCCAAGAGAAATTCCCAGATACTGTGGCCACTGCTGCACCTAAAGGCTACACAGTGGTTGTTCAACGACCTCGTAAGAACTGACATCCCGTATATTGCACTCAGAACTAGCTAAAACACCTCCGAATCGTTCCGCAGCGCACGACCGGCAACACATTCAAGCCGCGCCGCGCCGGCTCGCACAAGCCAGAAAGGAGGAAAGGCTCGTCGCGCGCCCTTTCCTCCTCGCCCGATGAAAAGGTCTATAGGAAGGCACAGGAACACTATCACAGGACCTGGTCATCAGCTATTGCTGGTGGTGTACTGTGAACCACGTATAGGTTTGGTTTGACTTGGTGCCTATAGGTATGGCTCAACCCACTTCGGGGGATCGGCCATGAATGGGGCTGCAGTAGGTAAAAAAGGGAAGAATTCTTAAATAGAATTTCTATCAGGGCTGCCTTCCGTTTTTAGCTTTCTTCTTCTTTCTGTGTTTCTTTATTATTCTTTTTTTTTCATTTGCCCACATTAATTCCTCATTTTTTCTATCCATGTCCCTTTTGATTCTGTGTTCCACTGATCAGTTTTCTACGCTTTATTGAGCCAGAATGACGCTTCCGAAAGAAAAGTGCGATACGTAATTTAGTTTCCTCGCTAGCATGGTTATCATCTTTGGGTGCCTAGTTTTTAGGCGACGGCATATTTAAAAGCCCGCCACGCAGCGATCCGTTATATTTCGTTATTTTCCCTTTCTTTTTAATTTTCATTTGACGTTTTATTGTAACCCAATGGTACATACACTACATTACATTACTACATACACTACATCACATACACTACTATACATTATGGTACATTATCTCATATAGAGTATTGCGTTTTCGTAACCTCTTCGTATTCGCGCAGTTATGTGCGTCTCGTGTCCTGCAGTTTTATTCTGACCTTCAGCACTCAATTTGTTTCTCTCTATGTAGCGCTGTATCTTTTCCTTTGTTTTGCTTATGTTCACCGACTCCATGAGCTGAATTGGGTTCAATCCTCTGAATACAACAGGATCAGCGGGGCCTTTGCCATAGAGACTCAGGCAGCTAAATGCAGCGCCACTTAAGCAAACTGGGAGTGTACAGTTGTTGGGACAATTGCAGCCGACGGACCACCGTCACTTGCACTTACTTCGCTTCTCGAAGATTGAGCACCTGAAAGAACCCTTTGCGATGTGTTGAATGGGATTTAAACCGTGGATCCGTGACTGCAATGAGGTGCCGACACAATGCAACACATTTCTCTCGCATTTACTGCTAATTCGCCACTGATTCTTTTTTTTTTCATTCCGCGTCCCATCGAAATGCGCTCACGGTAGCCGCAAATCGAAACCGTGGCCTCGTGCTACGGCAGCAACAGGTGGTGCTTGGGTTCACGCTTGACCATCACCAGCGCATGAAGGCTTTCCCGAGGGATTGCCACTGGCTTTGCAAATTCTTCGGCAGCTTTAAAGATATAAACAGCACATGTACAGAACAACGGGTTTAGTTGCTCTTTATTAAATGCACACATGACGAGAAAAAAAATTAAGGGACATACTTTTTGACACTGCTTTCAGTTTGGCCTTCAGCACACAGCGGCAGTCTCAAAACAACCAGTACTTCTTGATCTTTTACAATGACTTCTTCTTTTTTGAGTAACAAGTCACAAAGACACAATTAATCGTAATATGTCCGAAAGGTTATACAAAATGCAGAGAACAAACAAAGAAAATGAGATGCATCCTACAATCTCTTGCACTACAATCTATTGCATCTATTGCATCCTACAATCTATTGCACTCTGTACACATGATGTTCACCTGCCCAAGCAGAGAGTAATAACAAATTGGTGGTTTTATTGCAGCTTGGCACGTTCTAAAGCGGCGCCCCCATTTTTTGTGCACGACGGCGTTCGTTGGTGGAAAGCGTCGATCCTCGCACGATATGGATACGACGTGTGCAGGGCGCAGGATAAGCACAGTTTGAAATGCGATTATGCACAACTCTCGCGGAGGAGGACTGCAATACCTTAAATCCTTCAAATGCAGTTTCTGAAATGAGGCGAAAATGCATCCACTCGAGATTGTTAGTACTACTAGCACATGAGACTATGGGCGCAGCCTGGCTGAAGCTCGCGCTCTATACGCCTCGTGGTTCGCGTCGATTGTTCGCTAAGCGACTTGCGACGACTGAACAACGAAGGACTTTGAGATCGTAAGAGGTGTTTTTTTTTTACTTACATAGCATTTAAGCACGATATACGCTCTACTTAGGCGAAACCGGACTCTAAGCTACCTCGTCCGTGGCATTACTTCACAGAAATACGTCCACGATGCATATTCCTCACGGACTTGAATAGCTCATTCGCCGCAGTGTAGACAAAGGCACATATGAAACACAGTCATGTGATTGAGCGAAATGGGATGTTCTAAATGTATATATTTTTCTTTTTTTTCGTTTTGCTTGTGACCTGGGATTAAGAAATAAGTAGATATACAATATATCTCTGAATGTGATGTAACTGACGAACTCATTTTGGCCAGCCATATTCATAGCAAATCAGTCAGCGGTGTTTCGGTGAACGAGACAGGGAGCGTGGCCGGTCCAAATTTGATTATATGTGCGAATAATTTTTGCTTAGAGTAAGACGTTTTCACAGCACTGCAGTGTGGAACTATTAGCGAAGAGGGCAACATAATCCAGATCCGTTCGCTCCCTTGAGCTGTTTGATCACGTAATGCTCTGGTAAAAAAATCATTTTCTGACTCATTATTTCATCCTTCCACCCTGTTCGTTGCCCGGCAGCGCCTATCTTTCCAAAACGCCGTTTCCGTTAAGTAAGCACCCTTGTTTGTGTTTTCTATATCAGTGGCAATAATGGCGTTAATTCCTCCCTTGAACAATGACTATCGGCGGTGGACGTCGTTCTCTTTTCACTGGCGTAGGCTACACGTGTAAGCCATCTTGAGCACTGTCATCGTAGTAAAAGGTTACCAGTAGACAGTGATTATGGTTAGGCTCTTTTTGCACGCATCGTCGTTCACTTATAGAAACAAGGTTTAAAAATATCTTTTTCGCAGCTAGCCCATGATATTTTTCTCATTATAAATAAAAAGAAAAAGACACCCAACTTGATAATGCACTTCGTGATTCTTTTCGACTTTGTATCCCACATTGCGTCAAAGCTTGACGAAGCTCCTTCGTCATTGGTCACCAGAAACCATGAAATGAACAGCCGATTTCCAGTTTTTTTTTTTTCCAAACAATGATATTTCCCAATGCCGATCGTACGCAGCCTCGCTAAGAGTGAGTGAGTGAAATAACTTTTATTACAGGTCCGGCGAGGACGCGAACTCGTCGCGCACCCGGCTAGTCCCACGTCGGGACCGGCAGGTCTAGCCCACCGGCCCGGTCGCGGGCACGCCGGACAGCCAGGATTTGCTTGTCTAGAGCGGGGCTACGCAGAAGCGAGTCCCACTCATCCTTGCTGAACTTGGGGTATCTCGACCCGCACTCCCAGAGCATGTGTGCTAGAGTGGAGGTCTGCCCAAAGGATGGGCAGGCGTCGTCGCGATATACGTCAGGGTAAACTTCGTGCAGAACGGCCAGACACGGATATGTGCCGGTCTGTAAAAGTCTAAGTGAAACAGCTTGCGCCCTTTCAATTTGGGATGAGGGGGTGGAAAGACCCCTCTGGACATGTAGAAAAATTTTGTCACCTCGTTGTGAGTAGCGGGAGCATCCCTGTGGCCGTAGGGGGGAGGGGTGTCGGCTCTCCTTACAGAGGAAGCGCGGTCGGTGAGGTCGCGCGCAGCCTCGTGAGCAGACTCATTGAGGTTCGGGGGAGCACCCTCGACCGACCCTACGTGAGCGGGAAACCAGTGAATCGAATGATGCGTGAGAGCATCCGGATTGGAGACGCTAAGAAGACGAGCAGCCTGCTCGGCGAGGCGACCCTTCTGAAAAGCCCTAACTGCCGTTTTGGAATCGCTGTAGATCTCAGACCCACGACCGTCTAGCAGGGCGAGGGCGATGGCGGCTTGCTCGGCGACTTCGGGGTCTGAAGTGCGAATTGAAGCGCTATTGGAAAGCTTGCCGCTGGAGTCGACCACGACGACGGCAAAAGTCTTTCCATCGCTGTACTCCGCGGCGTCGAAGAAGCGTGCTCTGATGCCTTGTTGATAGATCTTTTTCAGAATTGCTACTGCTCTCGCCTTGCGTCTGCCCTCGTTGTGGACGGGATGGACGTTTCGAGGCACGGGGGCCACTTCAAACTTGTCTCGAATGCACCTAGGGATCGGGGTGCTGACCCTCGAAGATACCACGGGAGGGTAACCCAGCTCTTCGAGGATGCGTTTACCTGCCTCTGTGGTGGTCAGACGAGCGAGTTGCGTGCGTTCTTGGGCTTCGGCAATCTCCTCGGCGGTGTTGTGTACCCCCAGCTTGAGGAGATCTTCAGTATTGGTCCTAATGGGTAGCCCGAGAGCCCTTTTCACTACTTTGCGGATGAGAGCATTGAGCTTGTCTCGCTCCGCTCTGAGCCAGTTGTGCATAGAAATCGTGTACGTGAAGTGGCATAATACGAAGGCGTTGATAAGGGTGAGGAGATTGGCTTCCTTCATGCCTCTGTGTCTGTTTGCGATTCTGCGAACGAGGCGGAAGGCGTTGTCCGTCTTTGCGATGATCTTGCGGAGAGCCGTTCCGTTCCCGCCGTTGAATTCGACAAACATGGTCAGGACCCGAATGACGTCGACCCTGGGTATCACCCCTCCATCACAAGTGTGAAGACAGATGCTGCTTTCGGAGACTGGCTTCCAATCGTTGGGTCTTCTTCCCTTCTCTTTTCTGTAAAGCAGAAGCTCCGACTTGGCGGGGGAGCACCGAAGTCCGGTGGGGCGGAGATACTCCTCGATCACGACGATCGCCTCCTGCATGGCTTCTTCGACTCTGCCCTCGCATCCCCCGGCGCACCAGATGGTAATGTCGTCGGCGTAGATGGTGTGCTTGACGTCCTCAACGCATGCCAACCTCTCGGAAAGACCAATCATACAGATGTTAAATAGTGTGGGGGAGATTACGGCGCCCTGAGGAGTGCCCCGTGCTCCGAGGGGCACATCTTCGGAGCGGAAGTCTCCAATGCGAAGCTTGGCCTTCCTGTCCGTTAAAAAAGAGCTGACGTAGCTGTGGAATCTGGAACCGAGACCTAGGTCTGAAATGGTCTTGACGATAAAGGCGTGGAGCAGTTAGGGCTGCGGTGAGAAAGACAATCGACGGGTCGTCGAGGTTTCTCAACATTCTGTTGGTGACTCCGTCCGGACCCGGCGCAGACTTGCGGTTGAGCGCGAAGATGGCATGTCTGACCTCGGCAACGGAGAAGTCTTCGTTCAGCTCGGGGCGAGGAGGGCCTCGGTAGTCAGGGAGTTGGGTCGCCGGATCACCGTCGCGCCGGATGGGCAGGTACTTCTGAATGAGCTTGGAGACGAGTACATCGACCGTGTGAGACCTGGTGGCTTCGTGAAGGGCCCGGGCCAACGTATGCTTCTGATTTGACTTGGAGCCGCTTTCGTCGAGAAGGTGCTTCAGCATACCCCAGGACTTGCCATTGCGCATCTGTCCGTCAATGGATTCGCTGAGCTCGTCCCACCGCTGCTGGCATAGCGCTTTACAGTGGTCATCGATGACCTTGTTGAGCTCCGAGATTTTCTTTCGGAGTCTGCGATTGAGCCTTTGACCCTTCCATCGACGGAGCAGGGCGTTTTTGGCCTCGATGAGATGGGCGAGTCTGCTGTCCATTCGCGCGACGTCGAGATCAGTTTCCACTTTCTTGGTGGCCGCGGAAGCGTCGTTGCGGATGCATTCGCACCATTCTTCGAGGCTGGTGGTTTCCCTGGCTCTCCCGGGTTCTTCCCGAATCTTGCGAAAATGGTCCCAATCGACGAACGTGAATTCCCTGACCCTACTCCGAGCCACCTTGAAGTGGGTCTCGAGAATGTAGTGGTCGCTGCCAAACGCCATGGCAGTGTTCTCCCAGCCCACGTCCTCGACGTTCTTGACGAAGGCGAGGTCGGGTGTCGTGTCCCGGGTGACGGAGTTGCCGATGCGCGTGGGAAAAGCTTTGTCCGTGACCAGAGTGAGGTCCATCTTGTTGGCGTCTTGTCACAGGTTGCGCCCCTTGGTAGTGTCGTAGATGTAACCCCAGAGGCCGTACGGGGCGTTGAAGTCGCCGTCGACGACCAAGGGTCGTGGGCCGGCCAGGTCGGTCGCTTTCTTGAGGATGGTCTTGAACTGTTGGCGCGAGTCCCTGGGGTTGCTATAGATATTGAGAACGAAGACACTGTTTCTGCGCTCATTCCACTGCGGCGCGTCGAGCAGGATCTCAACCATGACATATTCGATTCTACCACTCCCCAGCTTGAAGTCGTGGGTGAGATGAGTAAGCCTTTTATCGATCAAGGTACAAATGCCTCGCCCCCCAGGCCGGCCCGACACGGCCCTGTAGCCCTGGAGCGAGGCAGCGGAGACTAATGTTTCCTGAAGAGCAATGACCTGAGGTTTGATCACCAAAGACCTGAAAAACTGCTGCAGCGGGGCTTTCTTGTTAGAATACCCCCTGCAGTTCAATTGCCTAATGCGAAAACTCTCTTTGGATCCATTATTGGGCTGACCGGACGGACTACCACCTAACGGGGCAGTTAGGGCTGCGCAAAGAATGGGACCTTCTGTCGGAGCGCTGGTGGGATACTTAAGTCTAGCTTCCCTCAGCAGCGGTTGAACGACGGTGGCGGATGAAGCCATTCGCGCTTCAATGGCGTCGATGCGATCTGCGAGAGCTCCGAGGCCCCTTTTGGGGTCCCCGAGCGCAACCTGAATTTGGTGAACGCTGTCGGTGAGGAAAGTAACACTAGGGGCGACCTGTTTGAGGCTGTCTGCCAGCGCAGTGAGAGTTTGCTTAATCTCGCTGACTTCTGCGGACAACACTCCCGATTCGCATGTTTGATTTACGATTGCCCTGCGTTTTGAGGACGTTGCAGTACCGTCTACCGGAGCTGGGATTGGAGTCTCGGAGGCCCTGACTGCCGCATCGTTACCCGACGCATTCGAAACAAGTTTCTTGATCTCCGCCATTTCGTTAACGAGCCTATTGATCGGCACGATAGAGCGTATATCGTGCCTCGCTAAGAGGACTGCCAATATATCCGTCACACACATCAACGGAGGGAGGTATACAGCGTTGGACTACCAAGTTCCGTTGCATTCGTTAGAGGGGGCGAGAGAGAAACGCAAACTAAACGCAGACATGACGTCCATGCACGTACGTGACAGCTCCTCTTGTTTTTCTTTATTTGCGGTGAAACCAAGTAAAAACAAAGAACAGAAAAAACACATAAAACGCACATGCATTCCGTTTGAAAACGACCATACCCTAGCGCTACGAATGCGTTATAAAACGCATCACTGTTTTGATGGTCCAAATATAATCTCACTATCAGGGAGGGAGCAGTCTACCTGACTGGAGCAGTATTTTTTTATTTGGGTTATAACACGCATCACTGTTTTGATGATCCAAATATTATCTCACTATCACGGAGGGAGCAGTCTACCTGACTGGAGAAGTATTTTTTTTTTATTTGGGGTGTTGCTACGCGCAGTATCCGCTTGTTTACACCACCACAGTTCACCGAGGTGAGAAGCCGTCATGCCACACCACCACTACTGCAAGGATATCCGCCACTAGAACAAACGCTACAATAATAAAGCGCGGCCGGCATGGGCCACACACCGCCAGACATTCAACGCGCCCTAAACGATTCGCTCCCTACGCACGTAGGAGCTGCGCTCGGCAAGATCGCCGCGCCCGATCCCGGAGTTAAGAGAGTCACGCTCAGTAACTAGCAGCCACTTGGCACTCTGCTAGTTACTCTGCAGAGTGCGAACTCTGCTAGTTACTGCTAGTTAAGTAGCAGTAACTAGCAGAGTTCGGCGGGACTAAATACAGGGGCCTCGTGGGGTACCGACCTAAGCGCGAACATGGTGGCGGGCGAGCATGTCCCCAATCAGTTTTTTTTTTCTCCTAGCATAGTGCCGGTAGGACTCATTTAAGGACGGAATGCCATGCTTCAACGGAGTTACTCTGGGGATGCCTGAGGGAGCAGTGTATTCCACATTTCTCCAAGAATGTAGTGGTGAGTGCGCTGGTAAAACACTACCCTGATCACTTTTAATCTCCGCCGGAAAGCCCACTCGCGAGAACACCGATAGGAGTCCATCAACAATGTTAGCTGAAGTGGGCTCTTTCAATGGAACCGCCTCGGGGAACTTCGTGGCGGGGCATATCATGATCAATATGTAACGGCACCTGGATTTAGTCATAGGTAGTGGACCAACCACGTCCACAACAAGACGGTGGAAGGGCTCGCTGATGAGCGGCACCAACTTCAAGGGTGCCTTCTGCTGATCGTGTGCTTTGCCGATTCTTTGGTAGACGTCACAAGATTGTACAAATCTCTCGACGTCCTTGAAAAAATTCGGCAAAAAAAGTTATCTCAGCAGTGGAGCCTTCGTTTTCTTTTGCCAAGATGGCACGCCAAATCACTCCCGTGACAAAGCTCCAGTATTTTGGCTCGATACCTTTGTGGGACTACAAGCTGGTCATAGTACACTCCCTTCGAGTCTTTGTAGTGGTGGTACAAAATGTCTGCGCGACGGCGAAAAACCACGTTTTTATGTGCCAGGCCTTCCCCGACCGTATTGTTCAACTCCCGAAATGTTTTGTCCTCGGTTTGTTCTCACGCGATGACATCCGGGCCCACTTTAGACAGTTCCAGGCAGCCGTCCAAACAAGGAGGCACAAGAAATGGTTTCAGTTCCTCGCTAACTTCGCCAGGAAGATTGAGACAATTGTCGTCCTCGCCCGGAACTCCTTCTAAATTTGTCGCGGTCCCTATTTACTCGGGTGGCTGCGCCTCTGTGTTTTGTGAATTACAGAGCTACGTTTTGATCTCTCTGGCCTTGGAACGAGTGAAAGCATGTACTGTGTATTCCCCAAAGCTCACACCTCTTGTCCTCAACACATGCTCTGAATGATTAGAAAAAAGGTAACCGTACTGGCTTTGGTAAGCTGGGTGACACGGAGGCCACTGCTTCCAGTTCTCCGAAAGCACTTAATGAGTGCCCGTGCCATTGGCAGACAGGCGCTATCCTCTTGTGCTACTTGCTTAATCTACGCACATTCCCTAGTGAACCTGTCCGCGGGCACGTACGAGGGGTGGAATATATCCACGGTAGCCGCCGAGTCGCGGAGAACGCGGCAGTTCTGGCCATTCATTGTCATGTCTCGTAAGTAAGGTTCCAGCCAACGCATGTTGTCGTCGTTGTCGGCCAACAAGGAAAAGGCTACCTTTTCTTTGCAGCAACGTATCCAGTCAGCTAAATGCCCGGATTCGGGGCACCGAAAGCACACAACGGGTTTCTGTGCCTCGAACGCTCTAGCTCGGTTCTTCTCCTGTTCCCCCTTTTGCGCGCACTATTGGCCGACTCTTTGTGTTCCTGCCCGGCATGTTTATTAGGTTCAGGGCGCCTAAAAGTTTCTTGGTATGGTTTCCTTGCCGCTCTCCCGCGTTCTTTCTCATCACTTCGACTGACACTAAATTCTTCGGCAAGCTCTGCGGCTCACTCCAGGTTTTTTTTCTCTGGCTGGTACAATTCCCATAAGCGTGCCTCATCGTTCAGGCCAATCAAAAATTGTTCAATGCACATGAGATCGACAACCTTGCTATGGTCTCCGAAAACGTCCTCGCCCTTAAACCATTCAGTGAGGTTGCACTTCATGTTGGATGCAAGGTCGGTGAATGACTCATCGCTCCGTTTGACACTATTTCTAAAACGCCAGCTGAAGGCCTCGGCGAATTGTCGATACCTTTTTAGCAGTGCGCTTTTTACTTTGTCATAATCGCCGACCTCTTCCTTTCAGCGTCGAGCAAGCACTTCCGCTGATTCGCAAGGGAGAACAGTTAGGACCACTTGAGACCATGCCTCACGTGGAACTTTGCCTTCGCAGGTTCTTTCAAAATTAACCATAAAGAAACCGATGTCCTCCCCCATTTTAAAAGTGGGGACCAGGTCTTTTATCCTCGGCGGTTTGGCCACTTGAGCATTGGATGCTGTGTTTTGTGAGGCCACTGCTTGGGCTATCTGTAGATTCAAGCGTTTTCCGTCGAGTTGGCGTTCTTTCTGCTCTCGTTTTGTGTGGCACTCCCTGTCTTGCCTCATTTCGAGTTCTTTTTCGCGTTCGCGTTCCTTCTGGCCTTGGATATCCTCCCTAGCTTCCACGACCTCCCCGTCATCTCTGCCTTTTGCCTCGATTGCATCGATGACCTCCGCCTTCTTTAGCTGTTTCCCACAATCTATCCCGGATTCCCCGCATATCGCGTTCACGTCCGTTCTGCGCAACGTTTTCCAGTCCATGGCTACCTCTCTTTTGCCGACAAGTTCCTCAAGGAATCAGTGTAAGAGGAAGACTTTTATCAACGAGGCTTCTGACACCCTTGCTACCAGGGAGAATCTCAATACGTTAAGCCTGGCAACACTCAAGGAGGATAGGTCGTGCACTCACCATGCCGAAGTCAACTCGCTGCGCGGACTATCTCGCCGCTGCCGTTCAATGTTGCGACTCGGGGGTCCGAAGATTTGTATTTTACCTTCAGCAGGCGGAGTAGGGGAACGTGGGGCTGGGCCTGACACCCAAGACGGTTACACACAAGTTTATATTACATTATTTGCAAGATTTTCTACAGAAATACGGAACATAAGAGGTTCGCGTTCAAGCTGTCCACCTTCACCAAGCGTGCGTGCCCTCTATTAACCCCTTCGTTCTCTTTGTCCCGTCGCCTTCCCTCAATCCGGAGTCAGGGGATGGATTTCACCATGTCCCGCCAATCCGGAGGTGGGTAGCACTTTTTCTCCGAAGAGAGCTTTATGCCAAGTGCAGGCGCCTCACTGGGCACGAACAGGGGAGGAGGGAAGCACCTTGACCCCGTCTCCGGCGCGGCAGTGCGGGCGGATGACGAGTGACATGAAGGAAAGTCCCCTCCGGGCAGAGCCCAACTGCCGGCCATGATTCCACATGGTCGAGATGGCTCGGACGGGGTCGTCGGCTCGTTTACGGCTCGTTCATTGTCTCCGTGAGCGACCGTTTTCAAGGTTAAATGGCCGATCACAACAGTACTACATGAAGGTACAGCATCAGTTTCGCCGTTTAATGCTGTAACTCGTTTCCGTTGTGTCTTTTCAGATCCGAAAACCCTTCAGGCTAAGTCGGAGTATATCTAAGGTGTTGACAGCATAGTTTGCAGCCTCTTCCCCGTACCCCAAGAATCATTCGAATGGCAAGCCTCATTCGTTACTTCATAGTTCAAACATTTGTCATCAATAAAAAAAAGTCACAGGCCTGCGCGGCACACTCAGCACAGTCACAGCGTAAATTCCGTGGACCAGCTCAAGAGCGCGCGAGCTTAGGCATACTCTGTGGAACACCAGCGATTTCAGCAACGCACGCCTCCACAGATTGGATCCACGTCTGCAACTCTGTCTTCCACCAGGGTTACCACGAGAGGAAGCAACACTTCTGTGCCGCCTCTGGCTCGGCGTGGCATTCACGAACGCCTATTCCTTCCGCATTGGAATGGCTGACAGCCCTGCTTGCGACAACTGTGGCTGCGAGGAGACAATCAAGCACCTCCTCTTGGACTGTCCCCGCTACAATGTGGCAAGAAACCTGCTCGCGACTTCGCTTGAAAAACTGGACAATCGCCCCCTCACAGAGGAAAAAGATTTAGGACACTGGTCTAGACGGGCTTCGGCACTCAAGGCCTTAAGGGCTCTGATGAAGTTCTTAAGAGCTAGTGAATTGTGCGACCGGCTTTTAACGTTGTAGCGCGTGGGGTGGCGTTATTGCGTGATTTTTCTTATTTCACTTTTTTTATTTGTTCCTTCTCTCACCTTTTATTCCATTTACGCCTTTCCCCAGTACAGGGTAGCAAGCCGGTATTTACACTGCCTAACCTACTTGCCTTTCTTTCCCTTTCTTCCTCTCTCTCTCAAGAGTATCTCCACTTTCGGCACTACGCACAACAGGGTCTTCGCGGCAAGGTCTCTTCGCCTCGTTTCAACGAGAACAATCTGAACTGTCCGCAAGGCGTCGACGGTGAGCTGCGGCTTGTAATGCACTCTGTACAGCAGTCTCCTGAGCCCAATGATGCCTGGTTGTAGGCGCACACGTAGCTCAACGATTCGCTTCTTCAGCAGCGGTTCGTACCTTGCGAGGAGACGCCATAACGTGTACCGAAGAGGTATCCAGAATACGTGGCGCACATCTCACATCCCTTGACCCGTGGCACGGTACGTTGTTGTGGATGATGATGCTCGTTTATTGGAATCTTCAAAACGTGTTGGTGACAAACAGTAACCTAGCCTGCTTGAGTTAACCATTTGTCCAGTTCCATGCAGCATGCAACTTTACTAGATGGCGCCACTATACTGGCGGAGGCTCGGGATCGCGTTGATTGCGCGCTAGGGAGCGTTCATGGGGCATTTTCCCGCTACCTGATAGCAAGTGCTTGCGTGGCTCAGTGGTAGAGCATCTGCCTCCCGCGCAGCGGGCCTGGGTTCGATCGCAGCGGCAACAGGGTACTTTTTTTCGCATTTCCAGTGATAGCGGTTACGGACACTGGCGGCGGAGGCGGTGGCGGACACCGTCGCGAACCGAAACGGCTATTGAAATGAGCCCATAACAGCTTACGCTGTAAAATGCTTGACCTTTTCCACGTACACGGGAAGCGAGAGAAGTGGCAGGAAAGAGCGCTCTTTCCTGTCATTTCTCTCTCTTTCTATGTAGATAGTCGCGCTGCTAACCAAAGATCCAACTTTACCAACATACCCGGTCAGCCACCCTTGCGTCGTCTGCTGAACTTCAAATTCGGCATGTATCTCGCAGAGGGCGCTACAGTCGCAAGCTCCCGTTTGATAGCTCGCACCATAGAGTTTCTCGCTATATTAGTGAGAAACTCTATGGCTCGCACGTTCGTCTGGCACGGAGCGAAACGTGAAACTCGGGTCAACGCTTGGAGCGTTGCTCGGGTGATGTTTAGCGTGTGTTTAGCGTAGTTTCCGCTGCACTGCCACGGTTAGGGTGGCTCAGCCGAAGGTACCATTAGTTTACAGGTGTGAGAAATACGGAATCGGCAACATATTAGGCGGCCTTACTTTTGCCAATTTAAGACGGCACCCCTTTGAGTCCAGGTAACAGTGGTTCAGGCTGTTCCCACAAAAATTAATCTAGAACACCATGCGAACGTCATGGCTGCCATATTTTGAACACCATCGACAAGTTGTAAGAGGGCGCTCGTAACTATACCTACCTCGACAAAGACGCTTATTGCGTTAATCCAGTTGCTTCAGGCTAATGCGTATTGGAAAGTAAGCGTTCTGCGTTCTGGGTTGCTTTGGGCTATTTGCTTGGGCTAGTTGCTTCGGGCTATTTTTTTCTTAAGGACTTCCTAGTACCGAGGAGACGTGAACACGACGTGAAATACGGGAACGCCGGTTTATGGAAACACAAAGCTCAATGCTGCTACAAAGATATGTAGGCAATCTCGAAGGGCTGTGTTTTTAGGCAATGTCGGCGCTGGGACGGCGGCGTTATGTCATATCTGCCATGTTTTACGTCATTCCAGCGTTAAGCTCGATTCTTTTCGTTTCGGTTTCGGCGCCATCCGCTGCCGGTTCACCGGTGGTTCAGTAACAAAAACGGTGAGGCTGACAAGCGGTTCAGCACGTGTTTCGTTCCGGCTGCTTCACAGCAAACTATTAGGTGGCCTTACACAACAGCTCAAGTATTCGCACGCATGTCGTAACGCGTCATTTTCGCCCATGGTCCTTTAATGTTTATCAAGGTTTCCTCGAAGCCTATTGCTTGATTTTCCCGGAAATCACCGCGTTATTTATTTATTCAGTAACTTTAGAAAAAAATGCAGAAGTCGCTCTGAACGAGAAACTCGACGGTTAAGTCCATGTGCATGCTCAGCGAAGCGCAGCAGTCTCGACTGTCTATCAAAACGAAATATTCTGCTCTATTTGTTATCTGCGCGTTCGCGAGAGCACTGCATGAACATGGTCTTCGAGTGAGAACATTGACAACTTTTGACGGAGAAAACTCTCAGCAGAGAGCAGTGTCCTGTGTAAAGCGCGGTAGCGCGTTGCAATCATGGCTTCCACTACGTGAGATCGCGCTAAGAGCCAATCAATAACGCGCGTGCCTCATCACAGATTCTGGTTGAACCAAACATAGCGCATTCTGGTGAGAGTTATAGCCACATGTGAGTTGGAGGGCACGAACATGTTCTGGCAGCAGTAGTCTGGCTGAGAAATCTGGCGAAAAAAACTTCTCGCCTTCTCAAAACATAGCATGGGCAAGTGGCCGAAGTACAGCCGTGCACATAAGAAGGAATGGTAGAAGGACCCTCTTTAAACGGGAAATTTTATTTGATGCGCTTCTTAAGTTTGGTTTTAAAAGCTTCTTGTGCTGCGTAGTTTTGTAATGGAGTAAGACACTCGGCAGATTACTCGGCGAATTTCTTACTCCATCCAAATATTTCCCAAATTCGTCCTGAACTCGAAGGGAACTATTGCATCTGCAAAGCATAAAGCCGTTCAAAATTTTAAATATTGCAGTTGCGAATGAGGATGTTTTGAGGTAGAGTCAAGGTGGCCATTGCCAGGTGGCAATTAAAACTATAAACTTTAATTCACCTCTTAGGTTATGGGCAAGCAGGTCGTTCCGTTCGTTCCCACTCAAAGGCGAATTGCAATCACAACTACCGCTTCTTCGCACGAAGAAAATATCAGATGGTTTCCGATTCTCTACAGAGTCCAATGTGTGTCCAAGCGGCAGCATTTGCTAACTCAGCGTCGAGCTGCTTTCGAGTAAAAAATACAAAATTGGAAGAGAAAGAGGGAGCGGGAAAGAAATAACATGTTTATTTTAGGATCAAGCTTAGGAAATGCATCCCTATTCCAAAATGCCTAGAGCTCGGGCCGCCTCTTGGGCACTGGATCGTGACCAACCGAACCTGATCCTCGACGTTGAAGCTGGGAATATTTTGCCCAACTCTTACAAACAAAAAAAATCAGAGCTCTTCCACTACTGTAAAGATCGAAGCCAGTGAAGCTGTGAGTGGGTCTACTATAGTGAATATTGCTATAGTGAATTTATATATTATAGTTATTGATTATATTGAGCATCTTCGGTATGTTCGTCAAAGAGCAAGGACACTGGGGTCTTGTTTTCGCCCCGTGCTAAGGTCAAGTACTGCATTTGGTGCGCCAAGTCCACCCCATTGTCACAGACTAGCGTATGAGCCACAGCATTCATGTCCACGGCACACTGCAAGGCATCGTAAGGATCCCGACGTCAGGATCTTGCAAGATGTGGTTAAACGAGCGTCTGTCCCATAGCGAGTGGAAAGGGCAACGGCTGATAACAGCGCTAGCGCGATCTCTCCGTCACGAGACAAATGGGCACTGTGATTGGTGGGACATGCCGCCGTCGAGTATCACGACACTTGTGAAAGAGGCATCGGCAGTGGCGAGGGGTATAACAATGGACCATCCATCATCCATTTTGACACATGTGCTAAAGCACAACTGGCGGGAAACCGCCACGCACATCGAGCCGAAAATTGCTGTTCTACGCGTCGTTCCGTCCGCGGACTCGATCCGCCAGAGCCTAGCCATATACAGCTTCGCTGTAAGAAATGCCTCGGGTAAAGCGAGGTGTGAAATAAAGTTAGCTCAGAACGTAGCACAGTAATTACCAATAACGTCATGAGTAAATCGGAAAAGAAATCGTTCGGCTCATTGTAACAATAAGTGGCGTCCAAATCATCATCATCATCATCACCTTTACGCAGATCTTGAGGCCAGCGTGGTGCTGGTTGCATGCAGCGGAAGTAGTTTTGGAGCCGGAAACACGCAGTGAGATCTGCACACCATCTATAAGAACGTGCAGAACATCATTTAATGTTCTGGCTATGTTTTTGGCTACTTTTTGCTTATGAAAAATTTGGGTCTGGCTATTTTTGGGCTACATTTCGAGATCATTTGTCTATTTTTTCTTGGGGCCATCTGGCAACCCTGTAATGTGTTTTGTGTGTGAGCTAGATTGTACTAGACAACGGCCGAGTGGGACGAGCGGCTGGGGCGGCGCATGCTTTGCAGTGAGGCGCCCGATGTGGAATAATACCATGGCGGCCCTATTGAAAAAAGATGAACGAGAATGTACGAGAAATAGTTGTACGCGATTATTGCTCCGTAGACTGTGCGAGAAACTCGTTCAGTCTGCGAGAACTCGTACAGTCTACGCAGCAATAATCGCGTACATTTCTCGTACACATGTTTACGAGATCGCGTTCTTGTCACTGAACGAGATTCTCGTGCATTATGAACGAGTTTGTTTCTACGCGAGCCAAGTGCGTACAAGATTACGAGCTTGTACGACCTGCGAGAGTATGCACCCTGAAAATGGCGTATGCACCCTGATATTCATATTTAATATAATAATGCAAATACAGTTCTTGTAAGTATACTACATGCACGAACACTTGTGCTGACCTTACTACAGTGTTGTGTTGCTGTAATGGTTTGTTGAGAAATCTACAGTAAAGAGTTATGTTGAGGTGAAAAAAAAGTGAGGTGAGGTAATGGTTTGTACTTGTTAATAAACAAGTACACTTTACACAGGTTCTTCAGCACACCTATTCACGCTTACATTAATAGTGAAGTCCTCCGATTTTAATCAAGAGCACGTCATACATCTCACAAGCGTTATTTATTGGACCTTGTAATGGTATACTTCCATACACCCAGTCTGTTGAAAGAAGACCACTGATCCCGGCCACGGCGGCCGCATTTCGATGGCGGCGAAATGCGAAAACACCTGTGTACTTAGATTTAGGTGCACGTTATCTTTAGAACCCCAGGTGGTCCAAATTTCCGGAGTCCTCCACTACGGCGTGCCTCATAATCAGATCGTGGTTTTGGCATGTAAAACCCAATATTTTTTTTAGAGAAGACCACTGGAATGTGTTGCTTGAGTGACAGCTTGCAGCGGCCTTCTGAGGGGCGTTTGAAATGTCTAGAAAATGCTTCGTTCCTAACTGCAATTCTGGATACCGGACTTGTGCGGAGCGTGTGCCTTTATTCAAAGCGCCGTCCGACAGCGGTCCTCTAGAGCAGTGGCGCCGTGCATGTCTGCGCCAACTATTTTTCAGAGGATACGATATCGACGGCATATTACGCGGAGCTCGATAAAAGGTTTCCCACCTTATATTTGCGAACTGTCCAAAGAACCTCACACGGTCAAATGAACCTCGAAAGCCGCTGTGGAAGAGAGAACCTCCTGTGTGCCACAGCAGCTTGTGCAAATTTTGCTGCATGTACAAGATATATACTGGGTGGCTTAACTATCATGCACCAAGATTTAAAAATATGCAAATGTCACGTAGCTAGACAGAAACAAGGTAATGTTGTCTGCCGTCGCTTGGAGATACCCAGGTTATTTTTTGCATTCCGCCTAATTACATAATTATTTTCATAATGAATTTATCCACTTTTTTAATGCCATAATTGGGTAAAAAGCGTGAACGAGAGAATTGTACAACAACATGGAAAACTCCCGATACAGTTTTCTCTAGCTCAATATGTGATACATGAAAGAGTTTTCCGAGCGTGAAAGAAATCCGCGAATACACGCAAAATAGCCGTGCGACTGGCCGCTCGAGGCACTTTGCGTGTATTCGTGGGCTTCTTTCACGCTCGGAAAAACACTTCTACGTAGCGCGTATTGAGCAATAGAAAGCTGTATCGGGAGTCTTTCATGTTGATCTACAATTTTCTCATTGACACTTTTAATATAATTATAATATTTGAGAAGTTCATTAATTAATTAAGACTTGTAATTAGGCGGAATGTAAAAAATAATCTCAGTATCTCCAAGGGACGGCAACAACATTACTATGGTTCTGTCTAGCTATGTGACAATTGCATATTCTTAAATAATTGTGCACCCTGCATCATACTGCTCTTTTCTGTGCAGATGTGTGCCTTATTTTCAAATTATTTCCATCCTGGCTACTGATTTGTTTTTTACAATGCGCGTGTGGTGTATATTACACGCTTGCATGTTTTTATTCATTATTTTTCAATTGTGGGAGTGTATGAGAGCGTAAGCTTCTGGGATGGTTATCTCCTATTAAAATTATCGAGCTGCTTCATGCCCAATTTTTCTCGTAATGTGTCCGTGCAAAAAAAAAAAAAAAATAGCAGGTCCATGGGATTATTGTGTGGTGCGTGTAAGTGTATTGGTGGACAGACTGTAGCATGCATTGTCAAACACGCTTACATTGGCACATTCTCATATGCAATTTAAGAAACAAGAAAGTCACCTCTTTTTTTAGATCTTGCAAGAGCCACTCAGTCCTCAAAGGACGAAAGTCAAATGAATATGATACACGGTCTATGTTAAGTGGAATTGGAATAAAAAAAGGCATTTGCTCAGTTTTCATCAGTAAACTGTATTAGGGATGCTGTAATCCAATATAAGACGCCTGCCTTCGTCCCGCCTAATAAATTCCCATTTGAAAGAGTTTTTACATTGCTGATGTGCATTCTCATCTTACATTCAGGCCATGAACAGCCACTTTGCTCTAATGCGTTGCATATCGCAAGCTTGCGCCGTTTCATTTCTTAATTTATATCGAGGCCACACTGAATTCGCGTAACGATGCTTGAATGGTTTTCTGAGTGTGAATGGAAGCAGCGATAAGCATGAAATACAACATTTTCCGATGCAGTCACTATATTCTTCTGATCGAGGGGTAGCACGTGGGCTAACGCTTTTATTTTTATTTGTTTTTTTTTTGTGCTTGGATGAACGGCTAGACCGGACGAAACAAATCACGCGCGCGAGCGTAACTTGAGTGGACTTGAGTGGACGAGCGTAACTTGAGTGCTGCCCGATCAATCATTGTTCACGTCATTCACGCCCTGCTCAAGGAACCTTCATGTTAGCGAAGCATTAAGCCTGGTATACTTATCCCTTAATCTGAAATAACGAATTTCCTTCGCGCTTTGAGTTTTACTCACTCCACTATGAACGAAAATTTAGGGGAGGCAGAGCCATGTCAAGCCGCCGGCGCCGGTAAGCTGGATGATGATGATGATGATGATGATGATGATGATGATGATGATGATGATTTATTGGCATCGCCTTTGAAACGTGGCGGCGACACATAGTCACCTAGCCTGCTTGATTTAATCAGGTATACTATACATGTTCTTTATCTAGCATTTTTGTATACCTCTCATTATTTTTATTTTTCACAATTTTACCATGTACCGCTACCTATGATTTTAAGAGATCAGGTCGTATCCATCTTTTCCCTGCTTTTTTTCCGCCAGTACTCTAATCGTCTCTTGCTGATCTCTACGGCTGATCTGTTTATGTTTCCTTCCACTTTAAACCCAAGTGTTTCTGGGAGTTGCACGTTACCTACGGTTCTCGCTGGGTGGATCCCGTCGCATTCCATTAGGATGTGCTGAGTGGTCTCTGGATCTTTACTGCAGCATACACATGCCTCATCTAGTTCCGAATATTTGCTCCGGTATGTTTTCGTCCTTAGGCAACCGGCTTGAGCCACAAATAGCAAGGCACTGCTCTTTGTGTTATCGCACAGATTTTCCCTTCTAATTTCTTTCTTCTCATTCTTGTAAATCTCCATTGTCCTTTTTATTTTCATTCGTTGCATCCAGTTCACGGTCTCTATTTCTCTCACTTTATTTCTGATGACTCCTGGTTGTCTATTTATAGTGTCGATTATCCTGTACTTGGTTGCCAACTTCCTTGACCTCGTCCTCCATTCTGTGTCCACACTTTTCATGTAGAGAGACTTGTGCAATTGAGCCGCCCATTTATTTTCATCCATGTTCCTGAGCCTTTCTTCAAAACTAATTTTGATTTGTGCTTCTCTGACTTCACAAGAGGCCCAACCCATGTCACCCTGCACTGCCTCATTGTGGTATTACCGTGGGCTCCCAAAGCCAACCGGCCTACTGATCTTTGGTTAACTTCCAAACCCGACAAGATATCCGACTTTAAGCATCGAATAGCATTTGCGAATGTTAGCGCTGGCACCATTACTCCTTTCCTAATTCCACGCACCACATCATACTTATTATGGCCCCATAGTGCTCTGTGTTTCATTATTGCTGCATTCCGCTTACCCTTTATTTTCATATTATCTTGATGGTTGCCTGAGTAATTCTTTCCTTCATTTATGTGTACGCCGAGATACTTATATTGCTTCACTATGGGTATTACTTGCTGTTGAATGGACACCACGAAGTTACTCGTCTCTTCATTAAAGATCGTAATTCCTAATTTCTCTGTGCTAAACTTAAGGCCTAGGTTTGTCGCTGCATTCCCACAGATATTCGCAAGTATCTGTAAATCTTTTTTATTGTCCGCTAGTAGCGCAATGTCGTCTGAGTACATCAGTTCAAGGATCTTCTGTTGCACCATTTGTCCATTGCGCATGTAGGATAAATCAAAACCTAATTCGCTGTTTTCCAGTCGCATTTCTATACCCTTCACGTAAAGCCTGAACAACAATGGTGACAGAGGTCATCCTTGCTTCAATCCTTGATGAATTCCCACCATTTCATTACCTTTTCGACCTTAATTCACCTACCACTTGTACTTGGTTGTCTCTAATAAATCTCTCTCAGCAGCTCCACGAAATCGTCATCTATGCCTTCGTATTGAAGAATATCCCACAATTCCCTGTCTACGTTGTCATAAGCTCCTTTAATATCTAGAAATGCTATCCAGAAAGGTCTTTTCTGAGCTACTGAAATCTCTAGGCACTGAGTTAGTACAAACATATTGTCTTCTAAGCGTCTGCCTGGCCTGAACCCATTCTGTAGTTCCCCCTATACATCGTTTTTCGCCACCCACTTCGACAGTTCTAATTTTATGGCTTGCATTGCCATTGTATATATCACCGACGTTACTGTAACTGGCCTGTACGAGCTCGTCTTATCCTTATCTCCTTTGCCCTTGTAGATGAGATTCATCTTGCTTTCACGCCATCCAACGGGAATGTTCTTTGTTCTAATCACTTGCTCTATATGGCATTATAGCAGCAGTGCCTTGCTTTTTGGACCGAGGGTTTTGATTAGCTATATTGGGATTTCATCGGGTCCTGTTGCCGTATTGTTAGGGACATTTGGTACTGACTTTTTCCAATAAAAGCTTTCTATGGTAAATTTTGATCTCTCTGGCCTCTCTGCTGTTGCTGGATCTGTTGTCTGAACTACGTTTTTTCTCGTGCCGAAGTTATGCCTGATAACGTCTGTGATGTACCGCATCGCATCATCTCCTTCGTAGATGTTACCGTCTTCATCCCTCATAGCCTTTTGCGAGTTTTTAGTTGGAGCTCCGAGTGCTTTTATAAGGTTCCAGAATCTTTTTGGGGCGCCTTTGTCTCTTTTGTGAATGTTATGCACCCAACGTTCACTTGCGCATTTAATTTTCTCTTGCACGAGCTGACTCGCCACCCTTTTCTTTTCTCGGTATATATTCCATCTAAAGAGCACCTCTTCTTGTAATCCCAACTTTTTGGCTTCTCGATGAGCCCTAGATGCCTCTTTACGCCCTTCTATAGCTTGTTTAATTTCCTTGTTCCACCACTTACGTGGTTTCCTCTTTCCAATCCAACAATTGTTTTGCCGTGTCCGCCTTATTTCATGCTGCATATCGTCCACCAGTTCCATATATTGCCAGACTGCTCTAGGAAAAGCCTCAATTTTCTGCTCTATGTTGTTTGCGATCCCAGTTATTTGCTCGTCATTCGTTTTTAAAAACTCTGAGGCTATTGGTTCATGTTCTGCGCTGGTATCTCGCCCAAACTTCATTGCTAAACGTCTATGATCGCTTCCTATGCTATTTTTTTCCATTTTCCTCTATTATCATTTGGTATAGTTGTTCGTAGACCACTTCTGAGACTATGGCGTAGTCGATACATGACTGCCTGTTTCCGCATTGCCGCGTTACCTGTCCATGACACTTATTCTCCCTGTTAACTACTATAAGGTTCTGTTCATCACACAGATCCAGCACTAGAGAGCCGTTGTAATCGGTATATCCGTCTAAATCGTCCATGTGTGCTTTCATATCTCCCACTAATGTCACCTGGCTCGATTTACTGAACTCATTAATATCGCTTTTAATTAATCCAATCAACCAACTCCTTATTTTTTTCTACGATATCACTACCTGTCCATAGGTAAGCTACTCCCAGCCACGTCTTTTTACCTTGCCATGTGCCGCTGATCCATAAATGCTCTTTACATGTCTCATTTACCCTTCGCCACTACAGACCTCGCCTAATTAGTACGGCTACGCCTCCACCTTTCCTTGACCCGGTCATTCTGTGGCACCCTTCCCATACAAAATGGTCAATAACAGGCGGCTGCTCCAAATCGTACACGCTAATCGCTTCATCATTCAGCTGCGTTTGAATTTCCAGCCATTTTTCCTTCTTGCGACCACCCTGCATGTTAATGTAGTAAATTTTACCTTCTCTATCTTTATCCTTTCTGCGTCTTTTCCTGACTCCTGGTGGTCTAATGCTGCCCTTTACTGGTGTTTCGCTACGTTCAATACTTATTCCTGCTTCCTGATTGCCTGGGGCCCGCTGGGACAGCTGACCGCGGCGTCATCTATCGGCTCGTAGCAGAGCTACTGGGTGCGCCCGCGCGCGGCCGAACAAATTCTGGACGCTCGCGCGCGCGCAGCGTCCACACCTAAATGTTCTTACACCGTGGCTTAAACTAAGCGAGACAGTGCGGTATCATGTAGCCAAAGGTTAGCAATCTGTTAACCTTAACGTCGTACGCGGATGCTACACAACAAAAGTTGTGATTTGCAGCAGCCGTTCAGCTGCAACCGTTGAAACAGCCAATGGCAACGCCATGGTGAAGGGCCGTTCCTCTCTCTCTTGCGCGGCAGTAGGGTGGCTAGAATTGGGAGGTGTGAAAAGCGCTGCGCGTTTCCCTTGCCAGACAGGGTCCCTCGGTGCGCCGCTGCAGGGGGCGCGGTGCCGTGCCGCCACCGCCGTCGCAGATTCCCGGTAGGATAACGCGGCGGCATCACGGGGTTGCTGCTGCGTCATTTTTTTTATCGGTTACTTGATTTTTATTTTACGTGGGCCATGGCATTTGTGAGCTGTAGTAAATATGCACTCTAAAACGAAGAAGAAAACTGAACGCTGATGCTTCGTTCCTGACTGCAACTCTGTGTACCGGTCGTCCGCCGAAAAAAATTGCCCCCACCTCCCCGAAGGGAATCGTGAGGAAATACGAATGCATTTCTTGCGCCGAGAGTACACGGCGTAGTAATTTTAATGGCGTAAATTAATGACGAGACGAGGATTTGTACCGTAACTATTTATTTACACATTCATCAGCACCTGTTTGTGTTGTCATTGTACCTGACCGCCATAATCACAGCCTTGTGGTCGCTAAAGTGTACAGTCAAAGGGTCTTTGAGAAGCATGCGCACGTCACAGTTTCGGGTAAAGGCGAGATCAATGCAACTTCCGTGAATGGTAGTCGGACACTTGTCGTACTCGGCGGAGGCACACTGCATAGAGTACTTTGTCCGCATGTACTCCACCAACCACTCGCCGCTCTTCTTTCTCACGTCCACGTTAAAGTCACCAACCAAGACGACGGGGTCAGATACTTTGGAGCGCACACACACACTTTCCATAGCCGCGTCCTAGTTGCGCGGCAACGGCGTCACGAGCGAGGTTGGGCGCGAGGTACACGGTCACCACAAAGACTCTGGTGTAGGCAGGGTGTAGAAGTCTTTGTACGGAGACGTGTCTCGAACGGGCGAGAGTGAGGCGCGCGCTTCACTCCATTTATATATTGACCGTTTTCGCGGAGCAGTTTTTTTTAGAGAAACGAGATGGCGCTCACGGCGGCGCGCCATGCCTCTCCTCAGCGACCGCGCACGAATACGAAACCATTACCGCTTCTACCTTGCTTCTGTGCGATCAGCTGTCAGAAATGCAACTGAGTTTTCGCTAACACACTGTGCTCCAATCATGATACGGAGGCTGTTGAGGCAAGCAATGGACGCGTCGCCACGTGATCAAACATGGCAGCGCCCACGGGATCGCCGCTAAAAGGGTCAATACGTGCGAGCGAGCGAGCGGGAGAGTGGGGCGCAGGGAGGAGAGAGAGCGAACGGCGAGAGAAGGAGCGGCGAAGCACTGCACCTACCCTCTCCTTCGCTCTCTCCACACACGCGGGAGCGCCGAGTTCCCGCGATGCGAGCGCCCTCACAAGCCAGAGCGCGCTCCTCCTCTCCACTCACTCTCCGCTACTCCGCCCGCATCACTTGCTCCGGTTGCTAGGGGTGAGGATAAGCGCTCGCCCGCAGCTGTTGCTATGGGAGAGGGAGTCAGAGCGGAGAGATAACACCTGCCGGCGCGCGGACACCGACAGACGCCTGACATGCCCCAACTAAGAAATGCATTCGCATCTAAAAGTATCGTTGTTCCCAGCACTGGCGCGCAAAGACGTGTTTCAAAAGTGGGCTCGCGCAATACCGAGATCTTACAGGCAACTCCAAGAGAATAAAGTAAACTTCTCTTGGAAAGTTCTGCAAAGTTCAAATAAACTTGTTCCTGCATGAATGTGTTTTAGAGCAAAGCTGTTAAGGGCTTTTCCCCCCAGGATCGTGTCCGCGTGCAAAAAGAAAAAAAAAGCTATCATCATCAGCACTTCGGCTCCATGTGCGTGGTGGTTTCCCCCCAGTTGTGCCTTAACACAGGTAACAATTACTCAAGTATTATTGAGTAATGGTTACAAGTAATACTCGTATTCCATTACTCCATTACATTACATCCATTAATCAAGTAATACTTTTTTTTAATTTCGTCTTTATTTTCGACAGACCTAATACAGAGCCTGCTAGAGGGGCAGGCTCTGTATTAGCTCTGAGTAATGGATTACCAACTTCCCCGGAATGCTGCTCTCACAGGTGTCAGAACGGATGAGTAACATGACTGATAGGTAATGACATCAATAACATCACATGCTCGTCAGTTACGTCACAATTAACAATAATAAAATCACGTGTGGCGCATACCGGCATTGGATATGCGAGTATGAGAGCCAGGGACAATAAAGAAACAAAGAGAGTACGAAAGAAAGAATAGGAAGGTAAGAAAGAAATCACGCGTGGCTCATATGCGCGTTGGATATGTGGGCATGAGCCGCCGAGGAGGAGCGGGAGATCTCGTCGGCGTCGCGGGCGGACTTGATGCAGCCAACGCACCACTTGGCTATCGCGGCGGGCGAAAACAAGACACCGGTGTCCTTGCTCTTTGACGAACATGCCGAAGACGCTCAATATTGTGACTTGCTGACGAAGAAGACCTGTACGATTACTCCAAAGAAGACGATGCTGTTAATTTCGCGAGCTAGGTGACACCAACAACTACCATCTTGTCAGCCCCTACAGTTATTGTAAATATCCTGTAAATATATTGCTTACGTCTTTTTCTCCCTAATAATTTAATCAATAATGATAACATATAAATTCATTATAGCAATATTCACTACAGCAGACCCACCATAGTCACAGCTTCGCTGGCTTCCATCTTCACACTAGTGCAAGGGCTCTGGATTTCTTTTAATTCAATTTTCCTTTGTGCAAAGAAAATTTACAAACAATTTTGAGACCAGTGGCATGTAACGGGTCTAAATACATGTTTCTGCAAAGGAACAGGCAAGCATTTAAGAATGGGAATAAGCATTAAAAACATGGTGTGAATTAGTTGCAGCGATTCATAAGTGTAATTGGAAAAACGGTATGACACTAAAGTACATTGGAATTAAAATTAATGCTAAGTTGCTATCTGGAAAAGTTCTGAATAGATAAAGCGTTTTCCTGGGGGTAAAAGTTTGGCTAATTTCTCTATAGCTGTAACTATAATGCATAAGCTAATATATCCTTTCATTTGCACTATTGATCAGTTATATTTTTTTTTCGGCGGAACATGTTTCCGCAAAGAAAAAAAAAGGTGGTGCATGCAATCCTTGGCTAAATGTTTACATTGCGAAATGTAAAGAAAGATCCGTGTCCTGACATTTCTGCACCTGAAAGGAGGAGCCTAACACAATCTCAATGAATGTATAGCTCTCTGATATACTTTCACTTCTAAATCAGGTGCTCTTGTGCGGTGTCGAACCGCGTCATCAGATCCAGTTTCTCGTTGGTGCGCGCCACGTCTCACTCCGCCCCCTATCGACGCGCATGCTTTCACGAGCATCCGAGAAGAAGAACAAGCTGCACGATTAAAGCGTGTCATATGTTAGTGCAGAAGCTCAGAAAAAAAAAGTTGCAGTGGCTTAGCTCGGCTATGCCAGGATATACGTAGCGTTAGCAAAGGTTCAACTGATTATTCTTAGCTTTCCTGGTTGTCTCCTACGCTCAACCGCTAATTGCCAGGCAACTACTTCGGGATCCGATGAGTCAAGCTTCTCCGTTCTTCTGCGCTGTTGAGCAGCATTTGCGCTCTCCTTCTCCATGGCTATGCCACACTGGCAAACGCCAGTCAGAAGCGCAGCGGCTCCAGCGCAGTGTCAGACGGCGACTGCACAGCGAGCGCGCGCCGGCGCCAGTGCGTCTACCACGGCTACGACGTCACTCCTCTGGAATGCGCAGACCGGCGGCGGTGAGTCGCGCGCGGCGGGGGCGGAGTGCGCGAGAGGTGCCGGCTCCGGTGCGCAAGCAGTGTGACATCACTGATCCTTGCGCATGCGCAGCACGGCTCTTGATGTGCCGCGCGAAACGGCCTTGGCTAGGCCAGTGTAGCTAACGCCACAAAACTTAATACTCAGAACTGGTGCGCGCAAAGTAGCGCGAGCGAGATTCCTCGGGCGCGAGCAGCGCTACGCAGTGCGCCGTCTGCTCCACTCTTTTACGGCGCCCCCGCGCAGAGCGCCATTTGCGGCCCCGGCGCGCTTTTTACCTTGCCATGTGCCGCTGATCCATAAATGCTCTTTACATGTCTCGTTTACCCTTCGCCACTGCAGACCTCGCCTAATTAGTACGGCTACGCCTCTTCCTTTCCTTGACCCGGTCATTCTCTTGCACCCTTCCCATACAAAATGACCAATAACAGACGGCTGCTCCAAATCTCGTATATGCGTTTCGGTCAATGCGTACATGCTAATCGCTTCATCATTCAGCTGCGCTTGAATTTACAGCCATTTTTCCTGCTTGCGACCACCCTGCATGTTAATGTAGCAAATTTTACCTTCTCTATTCTTATCCTTTCTGCGTATTTTCCTGACTCCTGGTCGTCTAATGCTGCCCTTTACTGGTGTTGCGCTACGTTCAATACTTAATCTTGCTTCCTCATTGCCTGGGGCCCCCTGGGACCGCTGACCGCGGCGCCATCTATCGGCTCGTAGCAGAGCTACTCAGTGCGCCCGCGCGCTGCCGAACATATTCTGGACGCTCGCGCGCGCGCAATGTCAACACCTAAATGTTCTTACACCGTGGCTCAAACTAAGCGAGACAGTGCGGTATCACGTAACCAACGGTTAGAAATCTGTTAACCTTAACGTCGCACGCGGATGCTACACAACAAAAGTTGTGATCTGTTGCGGCCGTTCAGCTGCAACCGTTGAAATAGCCGACGGCAACGCCATGGTGAAGGGCCGTTCCTCTCGCTTGCGCGCCAGGCAAATACCTCTGCGCTTTCCCTCGCGCTTGATTTTTACTTTTCACTTCATGGAGCAGGCGAAGAACAAGGGGAGGGGCAACGTAAAAGAGCGCCGCTTGCCGCCGTAAACTCAAATAGCGTCGCCTCCACCCCCACCCCCCCCTCTATCTCTTTCAAATGCACCCTGCCATGGAATAGAACAGCCAAAGCAGTGGTCAACCATTCGCTGATTCAACGCCTCGTGACAAACTTGTCGGAGCCAATGATGAGGCACGTAGCGGCCGTTGTATTATTCAAGTGCCTGGCGCGGTTTGAAGTAGTTTGAAGCGGCCTAGGTGGAAGTGTAGCGATATCTTGGTATAAATATTTCCAATAGTTAACGCCAGCAGCTCATCGCGCGTAAACGACGGAACTGCGGCACAGAGCAGCAGTTACCGCTTGCGTGCATCGTGCCCTGTTGCTCGTCTAACGGACGGGAGCCGTACGAAATGACCAAGAGCCCATTGAACGTTTGTTGTTCTCTAATGAAGAACAATCGCCCAGCAGTCATCCAGCGTCTTTGCAAGTCCACCACGGTCGATATTTTTCATCGTTTCTCCCGAGGCGTGTATGTGTGTGTGTCAGTTTCTGTGTTTGTTGTTTTTCCATCGGGAATACGGGTGCTGTCTTGAGTATGCATCAACGTCTACAATGAAGTGTGTTTGATGTACGTTCTCTTTGGATACGCTGACCTTTACATTTTTGCTCTCTTTTTTTACTTTTGCATTTCTTTCGTGGGTGAGTACAGCATGCTGAGCGTTACTTGGTTTTAATTTCCGACATCATCTTCTTGCTGTGCGTTTACAGAATATATTTATCTTTCTGTGTACGTGCGTCAACATTGAATTTTGGAGTTGAAAGCATTTTTTTAATCGTATTGCGAGGGCGGGGTTCACCTTTACTATGAACGGCGTTATCGCCCCCATGACCAAATTTTACAATGAGCACATTTGTATTTCACGGTGGTGTTTTTTTTTTTGTTATTGTTGTTGTTTTACCTATAATTTATTAAGACCACGCCTCCGTGTGTATTTTCCTAGTGTTCATTCTCTATAAAATATATTTATATTTCATTGAAGGACCAAATCGGAAATGTAATCATGTTTTGTAATCACTAATAGACCTCGAAAAACAGTTTCACGGACTATTGCTTTTCTGACGCCTCAGAGGCAAAGAACAAGCTCGCAGCTGTTTCGACCATCTGTAATAAGGAATATGTCTAATGACATTTCTCTGGCGATAGTTCGGGGAGATGCACAGTGTCTGGACAACGCATTGTCAAAGCAGCCATTTTTAAGCTCTCGTACTTTGTCCCAGTTGGTTTTGGGCGGTCATATTTTCCATTCAACCTTATAATGTGGCTAGAGTTTCACGTTTATTGCAAATAAAAAAAAAAAAAACGAAAGAAACTCAAGTCCTGAAGCAATTGTACGCCTCTTGTTTATTGAATTGATCCAGTTAATGCGAAATAGCTGCACAAAATCAGTAAACACGACGCTTGAAATCGCTTCGAAACTGCAGCTCCATCGTTTTCTGGACGTCGTTGTCGTTTGTTACTACTGCGTGCTGTGTGACAAGGTTGATATTTTGCGCACATTGTTACAACACATGCTCAGAATATATTGAAAAAAGTGTCTGTGTTATGCTTCAAAGTTGAAATAAACGTAGTGCCCTTGAAGTTCTTGTTAACTCGCATTATTCAATGGAAGGGGTATTTTCTAACTGTTACGCTTGTGCATCAGGACCGGCGCTTTAAAAAAGTACAAGATGCGAAATACATGTTCTGCATGCTCTTCGGATGTGTATGATGACTGCTTTAACGAAGCATGCACCTCAAAGCTTCCCTGTGTAGCAGAAATGACGTAAGATAATTCCTTACTTCTGTGCATTCCAATGGGTTAAGGGAAGGCAATTTGCAACGGTCCAACTTGCTTTTTTTTTTTTTTTTTCTTTCTTCGCAGTGTGTGCGTGGAAGGTGTACGATGTCAGCAATTTCTGGTGAACTTCCCGACTTTTTCGATTAGGATTAATATTGCTTCCACTGCCTCTGGCGTTTATGCGTCAGCTCTGCGATCGAGGGAGCGCGGATGAACGCTTGCTGCAGTCTGTGGCCTTTGAGATTCCGTGGGGATAAAAGCTGCGTTGGCGCAATCTCAGAGGCCATGTGCAACCTATCACGTGGGACGCTTGGATAAACATTAAGATATTAGTCTAGGGAATTTGAAAAAAATACAACCGAAGCTTTGCATTGTTATTCTTTTTTATTTTTTTCATCTGCTCGTGCTTGAAAAATAACTTTTTCTATTCTTTTTGTTTTTCTGCGCTGCTTTACTCGGCGTTCTCGTTGCAAGTGGCCGCAGTGCCAGAAAGCATCGGCTTTGAGATTCGATTCCGTTACTCTGAAGGAGCCGTCTCATGAAGGTGCGATGTAGACACTATACTTATCACTACATACGCTGCATTGCGAAAATATGACCATTGGTGAAAAATTTGATACAGAAAACAGACATTTGTAACTTATAATATACGCAGTGTTACCAGATTTTACCGCTACGCTTAATGGTTGCCAGTGTTTTGTGTCAAATTTGTACTCACATTAAGCAATCGTGTGTTAATTCGTATACCTTTCTTTATAGCGATATTTCTCTTAAATATCTACATGGAAATGTAGCGCTATCTTATGAAATGTGATCATGTGAATTATTATTGAGAATTAATTACTCCTATTCAAATTATTTAGCTCATTAGGTGTACATATTGTCAAAAAAAGAGAAAAAAAGGGTCAGCGATGACGTAATGACGTATCTGATGGTACCATTTTTTCTATGCTCACAGTTTATAGCAAAAGTATGGTCTACGAGATTGCTTTCCAGGATGACGACCTCGAGGACCGTGAGGGGGAGTTATGCAAGCAGCATTGTTACGGTGGCGTTGCGTCTTTCAGTTAAAAAGAACTGTGTTGGCGCACTACTTTACTCCTGAAGCAACAATATATTTCCGCGCATTTTGTGAACGCAATTCGTAAGATTTTTTTTAAAGTAAACGTTCGTATTTTTTTGTAAGTTTCCTGACTTTGCTTGTTCGTCATATGCTTCATTAGTGGCCAGATTTTCCCGCTAACTCATTAGTTGCCAGAGTTTCACATTTCCTAATTGATACAACATGATATTTGAGCATCGGTCGAATTTTTCCATTGCGAAAATATTACCGTTGGTGAAAAAATTGGTACAGAAAACAGATATTTGAAACATAATATACGCAGTGTTGCCAGATCTTAAAGCTACGCTTAATGGTTGCCAGTGTTTTGTGTCAAATTTGTACTCTTAAGCAATCGTGTGTTAATTGGTATACCTTTCTTTATAACGATATTTCTCTTAAATATCTGCATAGAAATGTAGCGCTATGCTATGAAATTTCATAACTCAGGTGGTGATAAAAAGCGCCACTGGCAGGTGCTGTGCTATAGTATAGATACAACTTTAAAAAACAGAAGTTGGCAACAAAGGCACACGGACCGCACGGGGTTGTGTTACTCCGCCAGCCAATTACAGACGCAAACAAATTCGCCATCATGCGACCTTTTCAAAATGGCGTCGTACTTGATTCGACTTGTCGTACTTGTACGTTGCGCTATAATAGACGAGTGAAAACGTGTACAATTACGCGCTTATTATTTTATTTTTGGAGTTACCGCCTTATTTAGGTAACAGGGAAAGGTTGAAGTACGAAGTGTTTGCAGCCTCGCGGAGGAACAGTGGCTGGCGGTTATGAGGTCGTGGGCTGGACTTCACTGCAGACTTAAAGGGACACTAAAAAGAAACAGCAAGTTGAGCTTTAATGGTAGATTATCCTATCACAATCATAGTCATACCATTATTACGGCGAACAGATGTTTAATAAGCGAGAAAATAGCGAAAAACTGAAGGATAGGTGCTGAGACCCCTTCGAATTTCCCGCACTACACGTTCGTGACGTCGGAGATTTCAAACACAGGCCGGTCGCGATTGGTCGAGAGCGATTTATCGCTGTTAAGAAAACGCAAAATGAAATACACCTTGGACGTACATAAAGAGCATTTGCCAACTTTTTAAACCGTTTCAAGCAAGGAAGTGCAAGTTTAGCGCAAAATTAAATAAATAAGAAAAAATGGCATGGTGCTACATCCGGTTGTGATAGTTTCGTAGTTTCGTTTTTGCTCCATGCATCATCGCGCGCGCCTGTTCCGCCCTACAGTGTTTGGTTACAGTGGCTAGAATTCTATTCTAGCCACTGTAGTTTGGTTGTGCGTTGCGTGGCTCGAAAAACGTTGACTTCGCGGGAAACATCCAGAAAATGCCTCGTGTGTGTGGTGTTGAGCGCTGTATAAATGGCCCAAGGTGGTTGCTCAGGGGCAGCGGCAGTGTTGACCCGATTGTGTCCTTTCATGTGGGGCCGCGCGATGAGCCCCGGCTCCCTTGCGTTCGCAATGGCTCAGTGCTCTGCCGATGATAAAACGGCAAAAGAGCCAGAGAAACCGATGGTGTGCTCTCCGCATTTCTCGCACTCGGATTATGTATATAATCCTGCCCTCGGAAAGTATCTTGGCGTGTCCCAGAGGCCAGTCCTTTCTCGAACAGCTGTTCCCTCAATGCGGTCTTCATTAAACCCCTACCGGTGCCCCTGCAGCAGCAAACTGGCGTTTCGGTGAGTGCTGAATGTCATTAAATAAAGCCACGAAATAACCATACCGAGTACGTGCGCAACTTTCTACGCTTGTTCTGCCGGGAACATCGTCGCCGGGCGGACCGGACGCCTCGCATTCCGTCGACGTAAACGGAGCTCTGCTTTCCGCCGGTACGGTGGCTAGAAGATTCTAGCCACCGTACCGCCGGCGCGGCCGGCGGCTCACCGCCATCGCACGCGGAAACACTTGCCGCTCGAGCACGGAGGATCATTTCGCGCTCCGTTTCACTGAATATCGCTGAAATGCAGTCCTGCTTCCCTGGCGAGCTCTTCGTTGCAAGATTCCGCGGCAGCAATGGTATCCATCGCGGCGAACGCAAACGCAGCGGGCATGCAGCCATGATGCAGCCAGCGCCTCGGCCGTTTATGCAAGCGGTGACATATCATGGCGCATTCTGATTCGCTGAGAGAAAAGAAATCTGTGACGACACTGCTTCAGCGCCAAATATGGGGTGAGAGAAATTGAGGAAGAGATATTTGGGTCTTTGTTTACGAGTTTCTCCGCTAATAACTCATAATTTTGCACCCAACAAAAACGGCATGCATTCCTGAAAGTCCCTCTTTTATTCCAGCTGAACTTCCTGTTTCTCTTTAGTGTCCCTTTAAGTTATCCCACTATAATCTCCCGTACGAAGCCTTTATGCAAGTCTTAGTCTTGCGCAAGTCGGTTTACCGCTTGCATGTAGGCTCCGTACAACCGTATTGCATCGTGATTGGAAACGATATACCGCGGAACCATCTTCTAACCGTAGAGTTTCATACAGTTATTGTAGGAAACTGCTTGTAGGAAACTGATAGGAGTCAAACGAAAGGTAATGATGAGATAGATTGAGCTAAGATACTGAACAGTAAATGAGAGCGACTTAAGAGTGAATGAAGGTGAATCAAGTGGTGGTAAGGTGAATCAAGATTGATAAACATTTGAAATTTTGAGGAATAGAGCATACCAAGTGGGATGGAAGCGAAACCGAGATGACAGAGTGAATGAAGGTGAACCAAGCATTGATAGATTGAATGAAGAGTGAATAAAGTGCGAATTAATAGTAAATCAAGGGGTTATGGAGTGGGGGAGTGACTTGCAAAAATATGAGATTTGAGGGTCCAAGTAAGAGCAACTCAGCAAAATAAGTCCCGAGTCACGGTTTGAGTTTGGCAAATCATAGGAAGGGTGACTTGCAAAAAAACCATGATGATTTGCAAAAATAACTATAAATTGTGGTTTCAGAGTGATGATATCTCAGCAGAAAAAAAGTGCTGAGTCATGGTCCGAGTTTGGTGAATAAAGGGCGACTTGCATAAATCACTGCAAAATATGGGTTGAGATGACGATGACTCAGAAAAAAGAGTGCTGAGTCAAAGTCCGAGTTTGGTGAAATAAGGATGACTTGCAAAAATGAATTTGCAAAATGTGTAAAAAATGTGAAAAATTAAAATGTCAAATGAAATTTCACAAAGCGTAAAAAGTGGTCCATGTGTAAAAAATGTGAAAAATTAAAATGTCAAATGAAATTTCACAAAGCGTAAAAAGTGGTCCCTAGCTGACTGCTTCTCACGCTTCCCGGCAACTGCAGCTTATGTAACCGTAATGTTTGCCAAGAAACGCTGGCGGTGAACGCTATGCACGAAGGCGAGCTTTCTGGTTCTTTTTTCTTCCCCGCATGGCGCGGCTCCTGGCTATCATTGGTATCAAGCACGGGGCGCGCGCCGCTCTGTGATAGGTCGAAACGCGGCCACTAAGATAGACCTCAAACGGCAGCTGAAAAACGGGTTCCTGTTTGAGTTTCCGCATAACAGAGTTACGTTTTCTCTTATATTGAAATTACAATCCGACGCTCTGGTTGTGGGTAAGTCGTACGTTACGAATTTTCTGATGCATTTTACTTTGATAAATTAAATTAGTTCAGTAACGCCTCTGCGCCTCGTGAAGGTCAAACGGGGTTCGGGATGATTTTTCTCATACGGACAACAACGCCGACAGTGCATTTTCTGCGACGCTGTGCCCTTAATTCGCTATGACCACCTGCGGTTCTTTAACTTTCACTTAAATCTAAGACCCGAGGTTTCTTGCATGTCGCCCCCATCGAAATGCTGCCGCCGCGGAAGGAATCGAACCCTCGAGCTCAACAGCGTGACGCGACCGACCACTTTCAGAAATGACAATTGGAGAATGCCGGCCCGAGCAGTCATCGACGCAAAAGGTGGCAAAGGCCCTTTTACGCTTCCTATAAGGACAAATGACTTAAACCGACGCCATTAGTATACTATACTGACTGACGTTAGCTTGCATCGATGTTTCTACGCGTCACTGTGCACGCGCGCTATTTCTCCTCTATGTTTTCTTCTTACCGCCTTCATATCTCACTTTAAGAAGTGTACGAAAAAAAAAAGTGTATAAGGCTTTACGTGCCTAAACCAACATCTACTATTGAGGCATGTCGTAATGCATTTCTGCGAACTTCTCTAAAATAAAAGCTATTCGTGCACTTTTTGTGAGATATATTTTAGCATTCTTTGTGCAACTAACCCTCACTCTGGATCAATTTTGACCACCTGGGGTTTTTTTTAAAGTGCACCTAAATCGAAGTACCCGAGCATTCTTGCATTTCGCCCCCATCGAGACGGGGATTTCACGTCCCCAGTATGAAATAGGAAAACAAGTTTTCTATTCTGGTTGACCACCCTGCCTTTGTTTCATCTCTGTCTCTCTCAGAATGAGTACGCACGCATGCGCGCACATTTCTTCGCGGCAAATTCGGTGCACGATAAATTACTCACGGGAATGCCGTGCTTCATTCATAAAGCACGTGCTTTCAAGCCTGTCCCCATCGAGTACGTGGTTGTTGCAAAGGCACTACAGAATTGTGCTGACCACTGTTACGGTGCCATGTTGCCTCGCAACTTTCTCCATGTCCCGAATGCTGCGATGACTGGTTGCGAGGAGACACTTGCACATACTTTGTGCATCTTTCTTCTATACACTGTAGCACAATCTACAAGATACAAGCTAGCACAATCACTCGCGTCTGTGCTAGCTCTTATTGATGACATAACATTGTTAGAACAAATCATTCTGGGATACCGACCTCCCAAGCCGTCACAGCTTGGGACTACGAATGCATTATTGCAATTCTTACCGACAACAAACATGCACAAGCAACCTGCACTGACAAGTGTCCTGCGCTGCGAACGGCAGTGATTGTGTGCATGTGCTTCAGTGGCTCACCGACGGGGGGGGGGGGGGGGGGGGGGGTTCGTGGGTTGTAACTCCCCCCCCCCCCTGAAGCCGAGCTAACCCCCCCCCCCTTTTGTTTAACCCCTTTCCTTTTCTTGCGCCTTTGAGTACTGCAACTAATTAAGATGCAAGACGGGCAATCGTCTGCACACTCGCAAACTTGCGCAAAAAGCGCATTTTTTTACAATTACCCGTGCAGAAATTGACGTTAGTGTTGTTTAGATGGTATTGGCAAACTAAGGCAAACTGTCACCCCCCCCCCCCACCCCCCGGCAGAGATCCTGGGTGCGCTACTGATGTGCTTTGTTTCTATCTCTCTCTATTTCCATCTTATAATATACGTCCCCCAACACCGCCCGCACTGTAAGGTCGGAAACAGTATTTTTTGTTATATGGTTAACCTCCCTGCCTTTTTTTTCATCTATTCTCCCCCTTTCCCCCTCCCCAAGTGTAGGGTAACTAACCGGGCACGTCCTTGGTTAACCTCCCCACCTTTTCCTCTTCGTTCTCTCTCTTTCGTCTCTTTCTCTCTCATTCAATGGAATATACCAATGTAATGATTTACGTATGTCTTGTGGTGGCACGTACTATCATCCGTATTAGTCTCCTTGGCACCTACCGATCTGACAGACGATTACGTATGCCTTGGCAGGCTTGCCTATCATTTAAAAATAGAACGGCGCCGAACGAAAAGTACTGCGCGTCATAGCGCGACAACGCGCCCATGGCATTTTTCTAATGCGCGGTATGCAAAATATTGCGGACGGTATAGTTTTTTCTAATTATTGTTAAGTTTATTCTTAGGAGATCTTCGCATGTTGCGTAATACTGGATACATATCGCTCTGCTGTTTTCCAACAACAACAACAGCGCTTTGCAGTCGCTGCAAAAAGCTGCTGTCAACTCGGGCCGTGCATTTTCGGTCAGCGCTCTCTTCGATAAGCCGGTCTTTCCCTATAATAATTCACGGAAGCGTTAATTACATTTCCAAGGAGAAATTAAGTGACCCTTGGCAGTTAATTGTTTTATGGGGCACGCGCAATGAGCGTTAAACAAACGTTGTTTTAACCCTATGAAGCGAAGGTATTTAAAAAAAAAAACCTGCACCAAACTCCTTATCTTTGCCGAAGCTTGATGAATGACATTGATGGTCATCAATCGCAACATAGTTTTGTCATACGATTAACGAAAGCTGGAACATCAAGATTTAAAAATGTGGCAACATAGTTTTGTCATTAAAATTAACAAAAACTGGAAACCCAAGAGTTAAAAAATGTAACAACATTAATATTTACAAAACCTGGAAGCTCAACACTTAAAAAAATGTGACATGCGAGGTGTGCGCACGCTCTATTACTTCCTTTCCTGGGGAAGTAAACACGGGATTTAACTTCGCAGCCCATTTTTGCGGCGAGTGAAGTATTGCGCTGCGAGCGAAGTGGGGATTGGGCCGCATCGAGGTAGCGCTGTTGGAAACTGCTGGCGATGCAGCTTGGCAGGGCCATTCGTACTACTTCGCGCGCTGGTATGTGCGTTCAGACCGCTCAAATGGTGTTTATAATTGCATATGACATGTACCTATGCCTTAAGAAAAAATTACTTTCTTTCTCTTCTTTCTTTTATTTTATTTTTTAATGCCGCTCGGTGATTGCGCGTGCATTGCGGCCGCAGTGTCGGCTTTCATTCTACTATGTTATTCTACGGTTCCCTTTGGAGAACAAATATTTTTCTCATTCTTCAAGCAGCATGTATCTCTCGTGTGTATTGTTGCGCATATAGTTTTCCATCAGTAGGTCTCGCGAAACGCAGGCGAAGGAACAAATAAAGCATATCTGCCCCATTCGGTGCCTTCTACTCAGATTTAAGGGAAGTATTTTTATACAAAAAAAAAAGAAACTACAGTGCAACATATCATTCATGTTTCCGCCTTCCTCATGTAAGAGAACGCGGAGTATTGGTACGGGGTCATTTATACTGCGGTCGGACCTCGAGCACCGAAAACGGTTTTAGTTAGTCATTCTACAGCTAATCTTTGGCCGTAAGCCGAACGTGGATTTTTTTTTCCATTTTCATTCTTCAAAAAAAAAAAATGGAAACAAAGCCTGCGCGGTAGCCTAATTAGTGCCTATATAGTGGATACGGCGTTGCGCTGCTAAACTGGAGCTCGCGGTTTCACTTCAGGGCGCGGAATTCGATGGGAACGTAATGGAAAGAGATCGTGCACTTCTATATAGGTGCACGTTAAAGAACCCCAGGTTGTCAAAACTAAACCGGGTGCCTCTTAATGATGTCAATGTGTTGCCACGAACGTAAAACCCAAGGATTTGTTTAAATAAAAAAAAAGCAGGTAGCTGCGTTTTCTGGCTTTTTTCTAAGGGTGTTAACAAAGTAAATTATTCTCCAGCCTGATTTCTGAGCGAAACATGTTAGTCTTACCCTGTATTTCATACATAAATGTACTGCCATTCCCAACTGTATGTCTGCTCAGCTGAGCAGCTTGTATATTATAAACGGCTGCTTTGTTACCCGGCGCACTATCTTAACGATAATTATGACGCAATTAAAGGAATGGCATACTTCACATACACGTAGGGATATGCGTAGATCTGCTCCGTTCGTTGAAGATGAGTGTGGTACTACATGGGGCACCCAGTTTTAATGGATTGCGAACATGGTGGGACTGTCAGAAAAAGTTTTCCTTGCCTGAATCGACTTTAGAAAGTTGCCGGCTGCTCCAAAAACGGGGCGTTTATATTGAATGACAGCTAGGAACTTGTTAAGCAGGGATTATTAACACCCGTGCGTTAGTTTTCTCAGGAACTGCGCCTCTGCGCAACAGCCGCGACTCTTCAGCACCACAATCGTTCGGAATAACAGTGCTCACTGTGCACTCACCTTAGAGACTTGCATAGTTCAGTTATGCGTTACATTAGATCGGAAACGAATATTTGGCTTCGTACAGCATAAATCAATAACACGCGCGTATATAAACGAGGTGTTTTTGCATGCTATGAATATTATTTCTGCGAATGAGAGTTTTATGTGCAGTATTCACTAATAAGTGTGTTGATTACTGCAAACACGTGCGCTTATTCCGGTAGGGAGTTCTCACTTTTTCAATTAGTGCATTTCGAATATTTGATATTTTTTCCCTTACATATATATCATGAATATATATGTCTATATGTCTATGTACCCTTTCAATTAATTATACCTAGAAATTCAATGATCATTCTTCGCGCCACGAAGTTAATAAACCTGGTTTATTTCAATCTAATATTGTTTTCTTCAATCACTGTCGCTGATAAATATTCCACCAACAAGAAGCGCGCGGAAAATGACACGATATCATTAAAATTTTCTTACGTATAGCTTCATGTTGCAGATATGAGGCTTAGTACCTGTTGCTTTTAAAAGACAATGTTAAAAACAGTAGTTCACCTGGCTAAAACTACATTTGGTACCGGCCGACAAGAGTCATGGTAGCACCAAAGCAACTAAAACATAAAAAAAATGTACTGCACAGACGTTCTGCAAGAAAAACTAAGCATCCGCCAGCGTCCGCGTAGCGAACGCGCGGTCGCTAGCAGACGACGTGCTTGACAACGACCGCAAAATTGAAGACGTCGTGTTGTGTAATCCATACCTCAAATATTTATGGGTGGCAAAATGGTGTAAACATAAATTTGCAGTTGAAATAAAGTACTATTTTAAGAGCGCATTTTCCTTTCCTCGTGGTAACAACAATGTCAGCAGAAGCAAGAAGGAATCTTCCGTGGATTTTACTCTTGCCTGCATTTGGGTTCTTTGCTATGCTTGATTGCTCCAGCAGCCATAAGAAATTATAAGCCTAAGGATTTTTATACCTTGGGCTTCTTTGATATAGTCGAACATCAACGAGCTGTTTTTATTTGTGTGTTGGTCACTGCATGGCGCTGTGGACAATGGTGCTATTTGCTAACTGCTTTTCTTTAATTGTATCCTACAAGAGGACATGCTTCAAATCAGTGCTTGCCTTTCAAAGAAAAAGTTTGTTCTGCATTCGTGCAATAAATGCCAATTATTGAATACGTGTTCCTACATTCTCCTGCATCTCTACCAAACACCACCTAATTCAGCTTTTCTGGCTATAGTCTGGTTTTAGAGCATATAGGTGTAGAAATACCCCAAATTTATTTGCAAGTGCATTGGCTAACATTGCAAACATACGTCTATCTCTGCGGGGCTTGCAAAGGTACGTGGGTGTGGAGGTGGTCGAGGTAGTGAAATGGCGAAGGCTTGGAATAAATGCATTTCCTTGAAAGCAGACAGAAATTAATATCGGTGCCTCATAGACACATAGTAGGCATGCTAGATTTCGTTACGCTGAAATTCAAAACCTGCAAACAACAAATCAAATAACAATGCCCTGTATAACCGCCGCTGTTTCGGAAACGCACGCGTTTTATTTCAACGTTTAACGTGCTTCGGGCTCATTCAAGTACTTCTGCCTGTCGTTTGAAGTTTTCTGAGCAGATGAGGCCACTAATGTTAATAATTAACCACTTCAAGGGCGTACCGAGTGCGGTTTCAGGCGTCCGCAGAATGCACGGAGCGGCGCATCGTCTGCTAGCGCTGCTCCTCGAACCCTCGAGAGGGCGCGCGTGTAGTTGTCGCTACCTTTCGAAAATAGGACCCTTAAAACACGGCCGCTCGATGACGCTGGCTTCATTGTTGAGTAATTTCACACCGGAACTTGAAGAATCAAAGGTGCATTATCGTTTTCAAGCCAGCGCGCACACACGACACCTGCAAATCATTATTCCATGCTCGCGCAGCATGCAGGGGCTGACAGCAGGAGCGAAACGCCGGTGTCAAAGTGATCGCATCACGGTGGCTGTGATCGCAGCGGTGTCACAGAGCAGCCTTCACCCTTACTAGAAGCAACGTTAGCAGCCACCGCGGTGCGATCACTTTGGCTGTTGTCAAGTAGAGAGTCTTTAAATTTGTCAGGCAACCTATTCCATGCTGGCAACGCTGGGAGGCCGGAAGCTTGAAAAAAACCATGGAGGAAGAAAAAACCTTCGCTGGCGTACGCAAGCACTCGTTCGTGGGTTCGTACATTGTGCTAGTTGTGTGCTGTTCTAAGCTGTTCTATACATTTATTTGATGTGAACTGGAGTCATCTAGCTGTGCCGATGCTGTTTGCCATGTGTTTTGTGTGATGTAGCGGTTTCGGTTTAGGAATCCACATATTCCGCGCCCAGGGTGCGCTGTTTGCAACTACGCCCGCCTATATAAGAAGCTGTCTCCTCGAGTTCTACGCCTCGCTACCTGTATGCTATTCATCTACGAACGCCTTCTCGCCGTGCCGCTGCGTTTCCCGCGAGCCCACAGTAGTATCCATGGCCGCCACGCCGGTACAATAGTTTTGCTACAGTTTTGAATCAGTGCTTTGTGACATCGGCTGTATTGCGTTTTTTCGCCGACGGCTTACTACCACAATGGCGGGATCTACGTTCGCCGCCTTCTTTCTCGATGCGCCTGTGTCCGTCGCCCGTTTGGATAGCAATTTTTCCGGTAAGTGAAATACTTTGCACTTTGTTTTTCGTAATGGCAGTGGATATTCTCCCGGCAGCCGGGATAACTTCTGCAACGAATTTCTGCCGGCACTCACCTCCTATTGGCTCTTGGAAGGTTATGGTATGTTATGTTAGGTTATGTTATGTTAGGTTACGTTATATTAGGTGAAATTAGGTTATATTAGGTTAGGTTAGGGCGCACCTGAAGGCTGTCTTTCCCCGGCAGTTTGTCATGTGACTTCCGAGCGCCAAGGTGAGCGTGGGGAGAAATTCTGCCGGGAGAATAGACTCACCCTTTCGTAATAATGTCCGAATTTTTTTTTAGGTGTTACGCGCCACAATTATTGATGGTTGGGCTCTACAGCGTTCTTGGTTTTTGTCAGAATTATTTTTATGCGCGGGTTCTGCTTGTTTATAGTCTTTGTGGTGAACATAGCATGAAACAACCGAAGGGAGTGCATTCAGCGAGGACACACTGCTCATAATCATGAGCCAGACTGTATGTACTCGCGCTATCTTGTGTCCTTTGTTCTTGCATGGGTACGTTACACTGTAGCGTTCCCACCGCAATGCTTGCTTGTTTTATGCATTGTCAAATGCAATCGGCTGCCGATGCAAAATTGCGCTGGTGTAAGCTGCAAAACTTGTAGCCTAGTACACGCTTCATCTGGAAGTGCGATCAGGACTGCTTGTCGTTTATGAATAAATAACTGTGGTTCACCTCATTTTGTAATTACATATCTGGCTTTCAACTGACCTGATGCTCTCTTTTGTTATTTTCACTGTTTAGACGGCGGGACATCTTGGTGTCTTGGCGCTACCTGGATGGCAGGACCCCATCATTATGATCAGTGTAAGCCAATATACTTTACCCGGCCTCTCTGATCCTCGCAGTGCTTTTATGAGGGATAAGACCAGGGAGCACTTCACGATAAAATGCCTAGCATTTAGCAAACGGGCATTCTTTAAAATTTTTTACACTGGTCCCTAATTAGCTGACACTATTATTCTGTTTCTCAGAAACAGTGTACAGTTTACTTCTTCGTTTCCCTAAGCCTTCCAAAACTGAACTGTAAATAATCAATATTATGTACAGGGTGCGCACAGGTCCTGGAAATTCTTGACAACCCCTGAAATTGACAGTTCCGTTTTCAAGGCCTTGAAAGTCCTGAAATTTCTTTTCCATCCTTGAGAACCCTTGAATTCTTGGGGGTTTTCACGGGGTCGGACAGCGCGACTCGCATTATATGGCAGTTGAGGGTGGTCCCGGGAAACTTCATTGCTTTCCGCAACGCCGGGACCGCGAAGTCAAACTTCCTGCTCGCGGAAGAAGTGAGCGCACGTCCGCAGCGCACTTTTTTTCTTTTTTTCCCCCTCTGGCTTGCTTCGACTACGGGTTTGGCCAAAAGCCATAAGTTGCTGGCCACAATGAGGCTAGAGCGTCTCGACCTCCTCGGAAAAATTACAAGTTGTGCCATCATGCTTATTTATAACGAAAAAGCAGTTACATGAATCCTAACAGTTGAATTTGGTAGTATTTCACTTTTTTAAGGGGTTCGCCTTGGGCTGGATTTATTGGCAACCCACTAAAAACAGGTACAGCCTCATAGCCTGAGCGTTGTCTGTTGGCCACATTGTGCCTTGTTTCCTTTTCCCCCATGGAGGTAAAAAATACTAGGAGGGAGCGTCACGTGATTCCGCTAGCCTCGGCAAGCCAACCTCCTCTGAAGCCACCCCTCCCTCTCTCAGGGGCCCCGTGCGCGGTGCCTTTTGGGGCGGAAAAGACCCACAAGGTTGCCGGAACATTCGTGATTGTTTGGTACGTGGTAACTTTTAGTGGCGCCTGCCGTCACTGGCTTGGAGGCCCGTATGCGGGTGGTGGTTTTCTGCTACTGCGCGCGTAGTTCTTCGCTTCAAATGCGATGCCTTGAAACGTGGAGCAAGACTGGGGCGTCTGACTCATGAAGACAGAAAATTTTCAAGGCGTCCTTGCGCTTACCACCGCGGTTAGTGGAGTTGCCAGCGCTCGCGGCTCGAAACCCGTCCAGACACCCGAGTGTGGTCTATTTTTCCTACGTACCAAGTTTCGTCAAATCGGCCATTGTGCACCTTAAGCTGTGGTGCGTATTATCTTGCAAATTTTTCGTCCCGCTGTTTTGCACCTAGAAAGGAATGAGATGTTTTGAGGGACACTTTTTTTTTGTCGCATTTTCGCCTAATAAAAGGCTCTGGTGGGCGTGTTTCATTTTGAGAGAAATAAATAGCATTAGCCTGCATTCTAAACGCCGAAGTGATCGCCGTTTATTTGGATTTACGTGTACTATTTTGCAAGATTGTGTGGCGCGACGACGCTGTTGAGACGCGCCTCGGGGATCCATTTTCGTTATATAATAAAGCAAATGGACGGGATTTGTGCATTATCTAGAGTTTATTCAGCTGTTTCCGAATGCGAGTATAGCCCTACAGCATAATTATGTCCTAGAATCAAACACTGCAAGGGGGACCCTTCTTCCTCTGCTAGTGTGAAACGGCATGAAAACTGAATACATAGCGGCAAGGGAAAAATGGCAGCATTCATTTGCACTTGTGGATTCATTGTGTTGCTGGTGTACTTGTACTATGGAAAGCACATTTTTATGACAACAGTAATTGTTTCATTCTTTATTGTGTTTACTGCACCTATAGAAGCCAGAAGATTTCACACCAATACGGAAGGAAGCCACATTTATAATTTAAATGAAGTACATTGCAAAGAACTACACAAAAGAAAATTATAAACAGCAAGTAGGAAAACTTATTGTGCCACTGCTCTTCGGTATCAGTATTAGCATACTTGTATGCCACAGGGCATTTGTATAATAATGTTATACAAAGTAAACTATATCACACGTAGTATTGATACCTCTAATAAAACTGGTCAATGGGATCAGCTGTCCTTGAACGTAGCTGCAGTTTTGCTTACAATGCCTTGTATGCAATGCCTTCAATACAGGGCTATAATTGTATAATATTTATATCTGTGCTGTCCTCGCAAATATCGAAAGGCTTCGGTGATTGTGCTTGTCAGAAAAGTAAGCAATACATATGCAGAAATTAAAAAAAAGAATGGTAGTTCACAAAGTCAAAGTTGAAACAATTGATGTGAGGTCAGACCCACAAAGTAAGTATGTCAACATTAAAATGCAATGCATTTTGCTGCAAGTAAAATGTCCAACAAAGCTTATGTTGTATCACATACCTACAAAAAGTTAGCACCGTCGAAGCTGAGCCAACACACCGCAATTAGGACGCGACGGCTCTATTACGTTGTGAACCTCAAATGAATGAATATTTCACAGTATTTAAAACACTCATTGAGTGGTATACACCAAATGTTTGTGGTTACAGTGAATCTGGCATCATAAAAGGCTATTGTAAAGCAAGTGAACAGAGTGAGCACATTAAATTATTTAAATAGTAACACCAACGGTATTCCAGGTGGCAGTGGCAAATTTCCACAAAGGTCAGGTAAAAGACATACAGGATAAACATTAAAAAAACATTGTCATCCTCAAGCGTATACCTAGCTCACAAATAATCCATTGAGAGCATTCACAGCATGTCCATGTCATCACACAGTTTGCTCTAGTGAAAGGTAGGCCAGCTAACCTACCGTCATTGTTCACACTGTTTAGCTTGGTCTGAACAGAACAATTGTTTAAGCATAATTTGCATGCAGGCGATTCAAGCTACAGCATTCAGCAAGACAACAAACATGTACTTGCAGAATTTACAATAAGGTATCACATTTTCCCTCTATAAAAGTTTGACATCTGCATACAACGCTCTTGAACAATATATGCACTTTACAAAGTTGCTCAAAAAACAAATAAATGCCTTAACATAAAACCTGGTGGGACAGCTGAAGTTGATGGATAAAGGAATTAATTGTGTGGGCCATCATGAACATAATTCACCCACGAGAAAACTTGTGTAGCAACTCTTCCAGTACTGCGAGCCGCAGGCACCCAAGCTCAGACACCCTGCCTGGGTCAGCAGAGTAACCATGATCCTGTAAAATTGCTTCTGTGAGTGGTTCACTGGCTGCAGGGCTTCTCTGAGGGGCAGTGAGGTTAATTACATCGATGGAGTATGGTTTTTTCAGAGGAGCGTACAAAGAGAATTTCGATGTGTTCCAATAGAAAGCAATTTCCGCCATCAATGTCCTTGACCTCATTACGAACTATCAGACGCTTCAATGCTGCTGCAAACTGCTTTGCTGTTGGGTTGTCATTGCAGCCCCCAAATGATTTTATTGCAGCAAAAAAGTAACTCAAGGTGGTCCTGACTGAGCTTGGAAGTCGGAAGATATGCCAATCGGCCATTTTCTGTAACCAAGTGGTTGTATGGACGGTTGTCTAAGCACACCACAAAGCAAATGAAGCCTGTCTTTTGGTTGGTCCCTGTCATAAGTTCTTTGACATACGCAGTGACAGGAGCCACATTTTCAGGACACAGCGGTCCTTTCTATTCTTCTTGCCTTGGATGTCTTGAATTTAAAATGTCAAATGCGTTGTTGACATCTCTGATAAGCTCTTCTGTTGGCAAGGAATTTAAAAATTTTGAATTTTTTGGAGCTCTGCAGGCACTAAGAGCATCTGCTACCGATTGAATAAACGTTTGAACCAACAATGAGACTTTCATGGGCTGGTTTTTCCAGGTAATATGTGCTTGTCAAAGTTTGTTTGCCAAATGTAGGCCCTCTGTGTACTGGATTTCATGCAGCTCATCAATGTGTTTCAACAATATGAACTGTTTGTTCGTATCACAATAGCCTTTTTATCAAACGGGGTGTGCCGCTGTAGCTTCAACATGTGACAGGGATCCAACATGGCAACGAAAAGCTTTTTTTTTTTTTCACTGGATGTGGAAAAGAAGCATCCAGCTCAGTCAGGTCCATCTTGCAGCCAACGCTGTGCAGCAATGACAAATTCGCTGCAGCGCCATCGCAGGCAATGTGTGCACCTTTTTCGTGAGTGAAGCTAGCAGCTTGCAGCACCAAATTGCGCCTCTGCTCACCACCAAGGCCATGCACTAGAAAGTAGCCAACCGGCAGCTTCCATCTGCCATTGATTGCAACAAGCATTAAAACAAATGCATCTTAAGCAACTGGAAAGCTGTCATCATTGACATCAATGCCCATGTCAACATATCCATGGAAGCTTTTCCCATCCCACACTACTTCTTTGAATGGCCATCTCATCCACAACCAGATTGCATAATGTGGAGAGCCGTGCTTTACCTTGATAGCCAATGCAGTCATTGCCTCTTTTGAAAAGTCTGCAGCCCTATCAATGGATTGACATCATTTACACAGTGTCTTTGGATGCGGGAGGCATGTGTTGAAAACAGCTCGTACATATCTGTATGCTCTAGGGGAATAAAAATGCAAAGTCGGTGCAAATGGCCTGAGCTCTGGCGAGTAAACGGGTGACATTGCTGGCACCAGACTTATGTGGCAGTTGACGCATGAGCAAGTCTTTTTTTGCCCCACCAAGACTCTGCAATATGGCGACATCCTCATTTCCTAGAATGCGATGGTCAGATAAATCTTCTATGACATTTTCGAGATGAGCAACCTTTTGAAAAAGCTGTTGATGGGATTGCCGTAGAGTCTTCATCTTTTTCTTGGTCGCAGTTTGTAATTGTGTATTGCCATACTTCATGCCTCGGAAAGGCCTTTTTAGGTGCGTGTTCTGCTCGCTGTGGCTGCAAAATATCACGCGCTGCAACAGGTGCATGAGCGACCAACATGACACAAAGCACGTACGCAGAACAAAGTACTTAATTATTGTGGCATACACTCTTGTGCAAGGTATGACGAATATAATGCTAAATTTTATGTCATTACATTGCTCACGACGGTTTCCGTTTACACTTTTGTGAACTTAACTGTGGGGGCATAAAACTGCCATCCACACGAGCTTGCTAGTGCCACTTAATTTTGTTTATTTATTTGCTAAATACTGCAGGCCCATCTGGGCCCAGGCAGGAAAGGTAGAAGTACAAAACAACTAACACAGAAGAGGCCAATGTAGCATAGTTCAATGAGAGGTGTTTTAAAGAAGCCTTTTAGTTTGAGTGGGCAAAATATACTGAGCTCATATATCGTGGCTCATTGTGACCGATCGAACATATAAAGAGCATTGAAAATTGTAAAAAACCTGTTGGGTCTTCTAGTTATTGTGTCATTTGAATGGAAAATAAAAATTGAAAAAGGATTATTGGCCGATAATTGGTGTTTAATGCAAACCCTGAGGAAACTCGTACCACTGCGAACAATTATGAATGTTTCAGTATTTAATTAGATGGTTGCCATGATTGTAAATGTGCAGTTCACTGAGTGACATTTATATGCTTGAGCTATTAAACAGTTGCCACGAAAATATATGCTACTTCACTTGCAGTTACCTAAGGAAACAAGTATGTAAAAATTGTAGTGGTCGAGTATTATCCTCACCATAGTATGCCTTGCTGTTCGAGGTGTCGCTGGGTTGTGTGTAGGCAGTGCTGCAGAAGCTTCACCCTTGAGCGTCCTGGAGGGCCTTGGACTGGGAGACTGGACAAAATACACCAAGTGCAATGAGGAGGGACTGCTTACTGCAACATAACTTGAAATTGCTGACTGTGCAAACGAAACACCAGATGCACAGTTGAAGCTAAAACCCGGGACTAATAGCGACACCATTGGCTTCATTTAAAATTTAAGCACAATAATGACCAGCAAGCAGGACATTGTTAGGGAGATCAGTGGCTGTGGCTATATACTGTATTTTTTATCTACTGTCCGAAAAAATATTGATAAAGCTTACCAGCACAGTTGGCATGTTATAAATTTTATTACTGTTGTAAATGTTGGAGCCTAGCAAGGGTGTTAATTATGTGTGTAATTAGAGGACATGGCTGAAGTATAATCCAGAGAAGGAGTGTGTTTTCCTTATTCCAACTTTACTGAAAAAAAGTGGTTTCTCATCTTACATAACACTGCTTTGCTGCAGTTTGTTTTATTTTCCTTATCTTGTACTTATCCTAGATTGACTAAAATGAGATTATGATGTAGCATATATGGCTTTCATTCATTAGCACTTGCTTTTGCCAGTGTTAACCATGAAATTTGAACGCAGTATGCTTGTCACGTGTGTCAAAAAAGGGCTGTAATGTAGCTGATGATAGATTGAACAGTTCCATCTCTCTCTTCATTCTGAGCATTACTAATAGATCTTTTAAATCTGCCGAAAACATCTTGCAAAAAGCTGTATGACAGTCTCATATGCATTTTTGAAACTTAAATAATTACTTTAAAGGTGAAATCCAAAATATATATTAAAGGGAAACACCAGATTTTTGCAAATCAGATCAGAACATGAATGAACCAAGGCACACATGTGAGAAAATGTCTTAAGCAAGCTCTGTGATCATTACGACAATCAAGCATGCCAGGACATGTTGGATTTCGGAAGGCTCATCAGTGATGTCTGAATCGGTCAAGGACGCGCTAGCAGATGTAGCAGTACCCTCTGCTAGCACATCAATCAGACAAGCCCTCAGAGATGTCCATATCCATTGTGGCTTGAGAGAGACCTGCCTGAATATAAGAAAAGCATATTTCACTTCAGGAATGGTGGGGGACATCAACCACAGTCATGAAAAAGGTATGATCAAACTGGAAACATGCATTATGGCTGCATACAGCTGTGCATCAACTTACTGGCTCAACTTGATGCTGTTATGTTCCCGTGGATGTAGCTGCTTCACTTTAAGGTTGACTCATTGCTGTGGCATCGTCCTTTGCAAGCATCTGCAGTTAAAAAATAACCCACCAGATATTTTTAAGGTCCAACAATATCATTTGCTGTGGAATGCATTTACACAACCTTTGCAGAGTCATGCAAAAGACCTCGCATGATCTGTGCATGTTTTCCCTACCCACCGCATCCCCTTGTGTAGAAAACTATCTTTGATCTAAGTGTGCTTGTAAAATACACATGCAGCTAATTGAATCTCGGGGGAAATGGAGCTGTAGTAACCTTGCAGTGCATGTTTCACACAAAAATATCGAAGATATAGCTGTAACACATACATAATGTAATGCAATGCCCCCTCTGTAATGCCTCCGGGCCTTCAGGGTACTACTAATAAATGAATGAAAATGTTCACTCCTGCAATTTTAAGTAAAACTGTGTTATTTCCTCTCAACTGTCATTTACCTGTTGTTTAAAATATGTCAACCATCATCATTTCTTCTGAAAAAAAGAAAAGAAAATTATATTTAGCCTCAACATGAGGAGTGATTGAACTTTGCAACATGATGTTTGAACTTTGCACTCGCGTACAAGCCGAGTTACTACGAGCAGAATATTCTCAACAAAATTATTGTTCTTGGCAACTATTGCAAAACTTGGTATGTTATGTGAAGACTAATCGTTCATGGTCTCTTCAATTAATTAGTTTTATTGCAATTTTGATTGTTTTCAGCCACAAGAAATACATACAAAATTCAGTCAATAATAATTTTTATAGCAGGAAATGTAATTCTTCGACAATAAATAGTTTCACATCGTACCTCTTTAGGAGTGTATGCTAGCTGATAAAAGTACTTTAAAGAGAAATAAATGTTTAACACTTAGTGGGAATTATGACAAAGTTGGAAAAAAAATGGCTTGAATAGTATTGCACCACTATTTCGTCAGTTATAATTCACACGAGCATGTAGTCACTAACGATCGCGAATATTGCAGTTTCATTTTCATAAATAAAAGAAACGTTCATTGTGCTTACCTATGGAAGGACAGGCCATCGCGCAGATTTTCTGTTCGATTAGGGCATCCTGGCACAAAACACTTCATCACGCAAGTGCGCCTACTGCTGACGGGAGTTCTCGCCCATCTGCTAAGAGGCCGAAGACTTTGAGCAGATCTCGAGCAACAGTGTCGACTGCGCTACGGTCCGGCACGGCCCTAAATATGTTTGGAGTCTCCGGCTCGCCAGTCCATTCTTGGGCACAAGACGGCACGCATTTTTTTTTCCGTAGGGACAGTCGCTTCGGACCTGTACGCTCGCTTAATCGCGTGCACATGTTGCAGGGGCGAAAGGCATCATTGTTTCCCAGAAGACGTCAAACGCAACGAATCATCGTCGGAAGGGTGGCTTGGTAGCCTTCGCACGTTTGCAGGGCAAAAGGTTCCCTCGTTTCCCTGAAACCACACCGAAACGCAACCAGTCGTCCTTGAGGTGATCCTCCCGGGTTGTTCGGCGCAATGCCGGTTAACCGACGCCTTCGTTCGCAACAGCCTTGGCGCCTGTCTGCTAATTAGGCGGTGAGACTCAACTGCTTCACACACTCGAATTCCTTCACTAACCTCGGTGCGCGTTTGCCACGCCGAGTATGTGCGCATATTCTGAAACCCCCGCAGCAGACGAAACCGAAGCCACCGAAGCGAGCCAAGTAAAATCTACCGCTTGCCTATCACGTGAGGGCCTATTTCCCATCATCCCATTCCTCTAAATTTTTTATGACTAGGCTTCAAGATTGGCACGTGATGCTCCCTCCTAGTTTTTTTCCTTCCTCCATGTTTTTCCCCCATTTCGGTTGTACCCATGGTTCAGAGTAATGCCTGGGAAATGTAAATTCCAAAGCGGAGGGGCCTGGCTCAGCAACGAACGCAAGCAACTGTCGAACGGGGGATCAGCGTCAACCGCCAGGTCTCTGTAGAGAATCTGAAAGGTTCATCATACCTTTCACAGCGTATCATATGTGACACAGTGGGCAGGGCAGGTGGAATTTTGAATGTTCATATAACAAAGGAACTCGGAATAGCCGTGTTCACAGCATTACGGTGCACACTTGGAATCGGGAAAGAAATGGTACCAGAAAAACTCAAAGCAGACAAAAAGGCGCACAATCATGGAAGTTGAAGGGTTGCAGACGACGCAAAAGAAGCTTGAGGCAGTTGTTGCCGATTTAACAGTCTTTGCAGATGGATATGCAGAAAAGGCTGAGAGAACTGGTGACATCTCGCATGTGGTGAAATCAAACTGCTTGAGAAAGAGCGCAAAAGCGAAGGCTGAAGAACTCGGCAGCATTAAAGGGACACTAAATTCAAATAAAAAGTCAAGCTAAAGTGATAGAGAAATGCTCTAGAACGTTTAAGGCGTCAATATAATCGCGAACAGAGCTTTAGTAATCGAGAAATTAAGGTAAATGCAGGACATAAGACTCCCCGGGGACATTCCGGTACTTACCCGATGACAAAAGCACTCCTCAAAAAAGAAGTCAGTAGTACTCAACTGCTCGTATGAAAAAGATTGTTTCATTGGATTATAAGACGGAAGAAAATGCTACTTGTCTACTTCTATTAGATTCTTAGAAAAAACCTTTTTGACGTTGTACTTGATAACGCGCAGGCGGTCAAAAGGTTTCGTTTTCGCTCGACTCTGCGCAGCGCTCGCTTTCGAGTTTCAGAAGTTTCGTTATCGCGCAGTAGTACTGTGCTCATTGAGGAAAAGCTTTCCCTTCCTCCATGACTGCGCTGGTGTTGCTGGCTCGCCAAACTCGCAGTTGAATTTACTAGCAGCTTGAGAGTCGCGACGGCACGTCCAGCTTCGTCGCCCGACATCGCATTGCAGGAGTGCTTGCTGCTTTCGCACTCGGAAGAGCCAGTGTCGAGGCAGCCGTCGTATTAGGCAACGACGCCAGCAGCAGGTCACGCTCATTGGAGCTTAAATCACTAAAATCGAGCCCAGCATCGCGAGCCAATGTGTCGTCAGGGCCGTCAAGTAGTTGGTCCATTGCAATGATCACCGTGTTGACAATTCGGCGCGCGCTTTACCTTCCGCTATGGTGGCTAGCCACCATACTTTCGCTTTCAGAATGCCGTCGGCTCTGTCTTGGTTCCTGCCGCGCATTTGCGGTTTTCGAAAAAAAAAAGAAAAAAGCCGTAGTGCCGTCTGCGGGCGCCGTTTTACTCACCGGTGGCAAACGTCACAATGTGGCCATGACGTCACCACTCCTCGCTCGGCGTGCGATTTGAATTGCGTTAGAGGTATGCGGCCGCTTCAGATGCAATTTTCTCTTAAAATAAGTCTTTTCTTGGCACGAAACAAGTGTATCGAGGTTTCTGGTATCATATTTTAACAGTCCAAGTTGAAATATTTGCCTTTAGTGTTCCTTTAAGACGCAAACAGAAAAACTGAGACCTGCCCTGGAGCTTCAGAATTTCATCTAGTCGAATGAAACCGTGTGTGCACTAAGTCACATCACTTTCCTTTGTTCTGTCCAATAAAATGTAACGTGTGTGAACTACCGTATTACATATTCAAGTTTTTTTTGAAAAGTCCTTAAATTTTTTTTCTTGGAAACCTGTGCGAACCCTGTATGTAAGAACTCTCAAATTAACTGAGTCATGATTTGCCAGTATTTCATACATAAGTAAAATTTTGCTACAATAGTGTGCGTTGTACCTTGCTTCCCCAATGTGCAAATGTGTTCAAGCCAGTATGTGAAAAGTTCTCTATTCTAAAAGGTTTTCTGTGTGATTTAGTTTCTTTACATAAATTTACTGTATAGCATTAGCAGGGAGTCTAATTTCAGATCTTTGCATGTGCTGCAGGATGTAGGCTTTGCTGCTTGGATTGATAAAACATGGGCCGAGGTTTCCATACAAGAACGAACTTCAATGGGGCTCTACCACCATCAGTGCTTGGCTGGCGCCTGCCAAATGAATGGTCGCAGGTAGGTTGTATGGACAATTATTTAACCTTACTCTGAGGGGATCGAACAATGTGTGATGGCGCATGTGTCAGATTGTGTTGTCACATGTGGGTGTAGAACAGGCATGATGCTGTGGGTTCCAGCAGTGTGCAAAGCTGCTTTGCAAAACTTTGTTATAAATCTTATTTTACCTGTGCTGTTTTTTTTTGTCATCTATTTCAATAATATCAATCAGAGGTGTTATCAGAATTTAGCAACTTATTTTTCTTGGCCCTCTGACTAGACTTGGCCCTCTGCCACGTTTCAACTTTCACTAGGTGGACCATTACTTGAATAGTTTTTATGTGTGTAGTGGCTTATCAAATGCTAGTCAATGCTGATGCTCAGAATTGCTTGAGGCTATGATGCACTGATGAACTTGCAACCTCTAGAAGTCACTTTGCACTTTCTGGCCTAAGACAGGGGGCAATGTTCTTTGATCACATGATGAGATACTTCCGATTTTGTATGAGGTATCATCCAAGGTGACGCGTTATTGGTGTGAGGTATTGCCCTAAGCCAATTAGGGTCTTGTAAAAATATATCGACAAAAGTGATTGACCCAACCCCAGAAGCATTGCATTGTGATACGTGAGCTACCTGCTTGACCTGTACTACGTCATGCTTAAGTATGCAAAAAAAGAGACAGCTAGACAGTGCAAAATGGCAAACTTGCTTTTGGTTTAATATAAAATGTGATTTAGACTTTTAATCAAGATAGCAGATCATTTACCTGAAGAATGGTTAACTGTCTTTAAATGATTATATTTTGCAGAGAGGCTCTCGCACTTGCAAGTGCCCTTTTAGCCCCTGAACACCATACTATATTAATTTAAGGCATTTCTCCGTTGGACTTTGCTCTGCATTTTAATAACTATGTGCCAGGAAATATACTGGTAATGTTAAGCATCATCACATACATACCTTAAGAAACCAGTACTTTAAGACAAAGGAGGGCTTAAATTTATTTTTGATGTGAGGCAAAATTTTTGCTTGGCACTTATTGCTAATTGAAGTTCCAATTTGCACATTCTCATTTCCTCTTTCGTTTTTCGTCTGTGCAGATTTTGCTCGCCTGTGTCTATAAGAACCTTCACGTGTGACCTGCAACAAAGCATTTGTGGGCAGTCGGTGTTCTCCTACAAAGACTGGCCTACTCTGGCTGCGACAGCAATCATCTTGCAGATCTATGCATGGCCACCTTTGCTGCTATTTGTCACTCTTGTTAATTACTTTCTACATCTTATCTCATTTATTCGGTAATAAAGTTTGACTGTGTGACATGGTGTGAAGTAGATGTCTTGCAGCATTTTGGCTTGCAGTCATGTTCTATGCACTTCATGAAAAGCTCATCGTACAGTGTGTGTAAAAGAAAAACAGCATATTCTAATTTATCTTTCAGTTCTGGTAACGTGCAATGTAGAAGGGATTCACTAATAGAGGGTATGCCGAAGTGGTCGTCATTTCTGCGTGATGCTCTCCACACATATGGCAATACTTAATAACAATACAAAGTTACAATTTACTTTTAAATGAAACGCCAACATCAGAAGTAAATACTTGTATTGCCAGATAGAGTTGTGTGCAGAGTGCTTTTCCAGATGTGAATCGTTCGTTATTTTTAAGAATTCGTTGTAGCACAGCATTCTGTTTCGTATACTTGTGTAATGCTATTCTGCCGGCTGTAACTGATAACAGGATGTCATCTCTGCCTGAACTGCAGCATCACTGACAAAAATGTTTCCCTGCTAGAAACTTCAGTTTGCAAGAGACCCAGCAGGGCAAAGTTTTGTCGACAGTGGTGTGTTTCATGCAGAGGTGACATCAGCATGCAATACAGCTCTTGTTTTATATACAAAGTAATTGTGAACAGTGGCATTCAATTGATATGTCTAAGCAAAATGCACTATGCACTAGTCGACCAATCGGGCTGTGCTACACTATTCCCATGGCTCACATCTGGAAAAACAACCTGTTCATCACTCTACCCGACAAAGTTTTTTTTCTGGTGTCCATGCCTCATTTAAAATTGTAACTGGAGAAACCTCGTGTTACTGTAGCCGCTGCAACAAAAATTTGAGTGAATGTCTAATAAAAGTCCTTAGTTCTTGTCAACATGTCTGTTGGCCTTCTTTTGGCACAATGTTAGCAAGGCTTACTGAAGTACGTTTAGACGTAAACGGCAACAAAATGTCTTGATGAAGACAGTTACTAGACTTTTGAATTATTCGTTCAAGACATCTTTTAGACATCAAATAGCTGCTTCCGTGTTTCGTGGGCTGAGGCATATGCACACCTCACATTGTTTAGGCACAGCAACCGTGTGTTGGCATGGTTTCACTGGTGCTTACGTCTGCGTGCTGCATCGTCTGCTGCTTGGCACCAGCACGTCTGCACCATGTTGCTACCATCGGTAGGGAACGTGCAGAAACGTTGGGAACCAGCCCTGCACCTGTTGTGCTTCTTTTGAAGATAATGGCATGTTGCATCACCTCGTGAACTGGTTCAGATGGTGCGAATGAAACGTACGTAGTGTCATGGCTACTCGGGATGGTGTATGCATATTAGATACAAGGTTTGGGTTATTGCACAGCAGGAAATATGGAGTGTGACCTGTGATACCATTACGGGACACATTATAGTTCAAGAATGTGCAATCACTAGTAAAGTACAAAAAGAAAAGTATAAGGTACACTTGGCAGTGTTTCTGGTCATCGTAAATGACTACTCAATTTGTTCCAAGTTCAGTGAGCATAGTTTACCAGCGACCAGAAATGCAAATGCGAATACGCAGTACAAATGCAGCATTGTGTTAATACCAGATTAAGTGAGCATCAAGAAGTTGCTTAGCAAAACCTCCTCTTTGCACTTCTTGCCTGCACTGTGGTCAATGCAGGTGCAGGACTGTATGAAATAAACATTAGTTCACATATGCTCACATACCAAACGTCAAGTGTGTGAGGAATGATTGCATCAGCCCGTTGCTACACATTAAGCAGGGTGACGTTTAAAGGCCAAAAGGAGTGAAATTTTGCAGTAAGAGGGTAGGCATGCATGGCTCTCCATTGAGGCTTATGTTGTAAAAAATAATTTGGACATGAGGATCAGTAGAATGTCAATGATGAATAATAGCCTGCACTTCATTTGCTTGTTTTTTTTTCACATTGCCTGATGCGTGCGTATTGTTGTATGTATATACTTGAATAAGAAATTTAGTTCAGTGCTAATGTGGCGTTTTCACTGCCCTTCGTACTTTGTGCACTCTTTTTGGTGGTTCCAAAATGCACCAACTCGTCAAGTTCTCGATTCTCCTGGCGTCAGTCTGGAAGTTTAAGGTCATCTGTTAAAATGAGAATCTAATAAAGACGCAAACTGTCTGTAGTACAATAACAATGCTTTTACTGTTCCCAAGATGCAGTTTACACCTGTTGGTACAAGAAGCTGCCAGGCCACCAATCCCCAGTGAGAGCTATCCAAGCAGCGAGCGTTCTGTCGCAGTGTCGAACGTGTCCAGTAAACGCAAGCGAGCTGGCTGTTTTGACGCATGGGTGGAGGCGTACACTAAAGCCCCTCCATACTTCTACCGCTGTGATGTCAAATACGTTTGCTTCACGCCTAGGTTGCTGGATGCTTCTCTAGAGGCTCATATCTGCTAAATCAAATATACTGTACATACTATTTGCCAAGCATATGTATGCCACATGTATTGACTTCGTGTATTTTTCCAAAATGCTCACATACCAAACGTCAAGTGTGTGAGGAATGATTGCATCAGCCCGTTGCTACACATTAAGCAGGGTGACAGTTTAAAGGCCAAAAGGAGTGAAATTTTGGAGTGCGTAAAATGCCTACTTTAAGATAGTGTAAATATAGAGGAGCCTGCTGTGCGAAATATGACTTCTAAAATATTCATTATTAGTTTACATGCATTATTTTACCCCTGTATCAGTTGTTACACTCGTTAATATATTTATTTGTGTATTTTAATTGCTTTGGATCCATGTTACGATGTTTTGATTTCATGCGTGAACAATAGTGACAATTTACTTATGTCAGCACATGTTCCACTGCTGCTATAACCCTCAAAATGGGATTACAGCATCCATAATTATAAATAAATCCAGCAAAACCAAACTGCACTCAAGGTGACCTAACATGAACTAATTCAAATTAACATGTAAACCAAACTAACCAAATGTAAACCACTAAACTAATTTAACGTATACTACATAAGCCAAGCTAACAACTTCAACATGCTAAACTCATTGTACTATACCTGTCATAACCTAAGCTAACCATGCTCCGAGCTGGTAATAATTTAACATAGGCAAATATAATGCTTTGTGGCTGAAATCGGGAAGACATCTAACATGCTGTTGTATGCATCTATTTTGGTGAGCATTTGTTTTAGTACACATACTTTGTCAGAAAACAGCTGATCGATGTGGGTGATGTTGAAGCTGGGATTATTTCTGTGCAAATAAAAGCCAAGTTCAATTGAAGGCAAGTCAGAATTGAGAATAAGCACATACTGAAAAAACAGGTAAGACTTATTCACATCGTGCTGCTTGCCGCTGTTCACATTTACTTCGTGTATTGTTGTATGAATACAAAATTGCTCCCTCCAGGGACACTGTGTCTGCAAGGTGGGAAGCTACATGCACTGCCAGGACATCGCTACCAAGCTGCTCCTTGTAAACAAGTAAGCACTTTAGTATGATTCTAGTACACCCTAATGTCTTGGAATTTTCACTAGACATTGTGTTTACTTGCGTGACCTAGTGGTTCACTTATACAGGAGCAATAAATGTCATGTACATACTCCTGGTCTCACCCTTGCCGTAACAAAGTGCTAAAATGCACAGGTCTGTAGACTATATTTATCAGGGCTAGTTAAAACTGTTGCTTTAATTAACCTGCTTGGAAGGTGACCTGTAGAATTGTTTGCATTCCTTCCGTTTTATTCCTGTCAACACTGATGGTCCTTACAGAATTCAACAAAGATGCAATTTATTGTCTGGAGACTTCGTATCCATGACTACATTCTGAGAAGAGTATGCACCCTTCCTTTGGGGGCTTACATTGTCCCCAAACAATAAGCATAATCTATCTTGCGTGTCTTTCTTTATCGCTGGGCACAATGCATCCAGGTCATGAACGTTGTCATTTTATGAGCGTGACTTGCCATTCTTGTCAGGAAAGTAGCGAACGCAGAGTCCTCATGAAAGGAAACAAACAAGACAGATGACGATTATTGCTTAAGGACAAGCTATGGCCCAAAGGGTGTAAAATATTTTACAGTGTATTGGAAAGTTGCAGGGACTAACATGACACAGGCTTGCATGAAACCTAGAGTTCCTGCATTTTACAAGCCACATAAAATCGTGGACTTTTGCCATGTGCAGGCACCATCAAAATTCTATATCTGGGCAGGAAGCCCCGAGAGAGATTCAGCATCTCATTGTCAGTGCTCCACAAAGTGCAGTGGCAAGGCATGTGTGCGGTCGGTGCATTAAACGAGAGGTGAACTAATTACACTTCATATTTCACTTGCAAGAGCTCTGCCTACAGGAGCGCAGCTCTTAATGGGCCCCTCACCAGGCCTGGCAGAATAGTAACGCAACATTTCAGTTTCTCATAGCTCCTCTAATAGTGAGCCAATGTTAAAAATTCTCAGAGTAAAACGCCTCCTGGATGGTGCTTTGGGCGCAGTGGGAGGCAGTGGAGGCCTGGTCAGCTGCATTGGGAGGCAGTCTCTCGAGGTAAGCATTTGCTCCTGCAGCCAGCACAATGTCATAGACTCCCAATTTACATGCACCGTAATTGGTGCTCCCCGTTCCATCCTTTCCTGCTGCAGCCGTGGGCAAATTGTGCATGTGGCCTTCCTCGGCCGCGATTTGGCGTGAACGTAGACCAGCATTTAGAAGAGTGTGGGTGTAGGCCAGTTGGTGATTTATGATTTGGGAAGTTAACGCAAATAACACACGAGACAAAGAAGGAGACAACACGAAGCGGTACTGAAAACTGTTTATTTAATGAAACGAATGCTGAGCTTATATAGATGAGACACACGTGTGCACCCAAAAAGCAACGAGAAAAGCAATAAAAACACAGAGCGACCTTCAACAGGGCTGCGATACAAATGACAAGATAAATGCTGATAGACTACTGAGGTACCCAACACGTGTGTATTACGTGGAAAGAAATGAAAGTTATTTCTGGGTTACAGCAGATCATCAGCAGAAATAATGGCCAGCTGGAAAGACAGATTGTAGATGCAGTAACCATGCAATGCTTTAAGGATGGTGATTGCGTTAGTTTGCCGTCAGTTGCTGTTACCCAGAAAGAACTTTTTTCTTTTTTGGGGGTCTTTTTTGGCACTTTTCTTCACTCTGCAAAGAAAGCCAAGTTTCCCTAACTAAGGTGTAGAAGGCTTGTGCAACTTCAGCTGAACTTGAAGCAATCAACAGGAGTGAAACACATGTGGTTGAGTTTTACTGGTACAACTTTCAGCCATTGTGCATGCGCCTTTAGGGGCTCATTTCCTATCGAAAACACTACCATAGCGTTGTTTTGTTTTGTAAGCGTTCTATGCTTAATAACATTGTTAGAATATAGAAGTACGTCTGCAAACTTAAGGAATGTAGTTCAATGAAGGCACATCTACAAAATCAGGGGTCCCTGACGTAATTCCTAATGCATTTTCGTACATTATTAATTCCTAGTGGACTCCTCATTATCACTGTTATTTTTCAGCATTCTCTCGCAACAGGCATTGTTCCTTCATCTTGAAACCAAACGAAAGTTGTCCTTCTTTTTAAATCTGGTAACAATGCACTTTTGTAACTACATATGGATTGATCTTCTTTTCCACCTTATTCAATTAAAATGTTAGAATAAATAGTTTATAAGCTAGTTATGTTGAATTCACTGAACCACATAGTGCCTATCTAAGTTTTAACATGGCTTTTTGCGTGGATTTAGTAGCATCTCACTCTTTGTGGAATTCACTCATGACCTCGCTCATGCTTTTGACATTAGAATCCAGTTAGATGTCATTTTCATAGATAATTTTCAAGACTTTTGACACTGTTATTTGTTTTGACTACTCAATAAACTGAGCGTTTATCCTTAAAACTCTATATTACTAGACTGCATTTCTAACTTTCTCTTGCATTGTATGCAGTTTGTTAGTTTCAACTTGTTTGATTATGCCATGCTATGCATCTAATCAGTTGTTCTTCAGGCGTCTGTGCTTGCCAATTTACTATTTTTACTTTACATAAGTGACCTTTCCAGTAACAGAGAAAGTAGCAGTTGATTGTGTGCAGACGATTGTGTTCTTTATCACGAAATTCGTTCTGCTCTCGACTGTCAATGCCTGAATTATTCACTTGCCCAATTTTGTGCCTGGTGTCAGGCTTGGCAGGTGGTAAATGATTTCAACAAAACTGTGATATAGTCCTTCATAAAACATACATCGCCGATTATTTCTATCTATTCAGATAATGGACTAACTTTAGGCAGGGTTTTTCAGTATAAGTGCTTAAGATTCATCTTGTCTTATCATTTATCCTGGTACAAGCATGTTGATATTATTTGTGCTAAAGCTTTTTAAGAACTTCCATAGTTGCAGCAAATGCTAAAATTATCTCCAGACAATGTTAAACTTCTCGTATAAATTGGGATAATCTGACCTCTTTTGATGTTGTATGGAATGTGCACAAGCTAGCAACATTAACAAACTGGAAGCCACTTATGGGAAGGTCATCTGCCTTGTTTACAGACAGTTTCACCGTGACTTTCCCCATTGAGTCACATTTTTCTTGAATTATCAATGTCTGTTAAATTTGCACTATCTAGGTTTGAAAACTGGTATTGTTTTTATGCTTCAGTCACTTTGAAAAGTTAAATGAAAGCTATGTGTAGGCCAATACACAAAAAGAAATAAACGTTGGAGCTTTGTTTGTCAGCATTTATTTGTTTTGCATAAAGTATTTATAATTCCATTGCAAGGCCAACTAGCTTGAAAGTGGTTGCTCATTAAACATGCTATGCTGTAAAGAAGGATATAAAAAAATAATAGGGCCATTTGACTGTGAACTTGGTCTATCAAAACGAGATCGACAAAAAAAAGGTTTATGTCTAAAGCTGTCTTTCTCATCATATTTTAAAAAATTGAATTCAGATTGTAAATTAATTGCATCAAAATTATCATATACAAGCAATTCTTCATTGCAGCTCTTCATGCACATATTTGCTGTTGTGACACGAGCTACCACAATTGGTCCGTTCGATTCACCTCCACCAGTATAAACCAGTTCACAGCAGGGCACAACAAGTTATAAAAATTGTGCAGCTCAAATAATTTTATCGGTGCAGGCACAACGCGACACTTGAAACAAATGCCGAGGTGCAGACATGGTGCAGACATTATGTTTTGTCCGCCTAAAGAGCGCTGTTCATGTCAGTTTGAGAGGTCCTAAACTGCAGGTATGGTCGGCTACAGAGGCATATGCACACCTCCCGTTGTTTAGGCACAGTAGACGTGTGTTAGCATGGTTTCAATGGTGCTTACATCTACGTGTTGCGTCGTCTGGTGCTTGGTACCAGCATGCCTGAACCATGTTGCCACTGTCAGTAGGGAACATGCAGAACAATTGTGAACCAGCCCTGCACTTGTGCTTTTTTTGAAATTAATGGCATGGCACTGCACCGCTGAAACTAATGGCATGTTGCATCACCTCGTGAACTCGTTCAGATGGTGCGAATGAAACGTACGTAGTGTCATGGCTACTCGGGATAGTGTATGCATATTAGATACAAGGTTTGGGTTATTGCACAGCAGGAAATATGGAGTGTGACCTGTGATACCATTACGAGACACATTTTAATTATACTTCAAGATAGTGCAATCACTAGTAAAGTACAAAAAGAAAAGTATAAGGTACACATGGCAGTGTTTCTGGTCATCGTAAATGACTACTCAATTTGTTCCATGTTCAGTGAGCATAGTTTATCAGCGACCAGAAATCCAAATGCGAATATGCAGTACAAATGCAGCATTGTGTTTATACCAGATTAAGTGAGCATCAAGAAGTTGCTTAGCAGAACCTCCTCTTTGCACTTGCCTGCTCTGTGGTCAGTGCGGATGCAGGACTATAACATAAACATTAGTTCTGCACAGGGGTGCAACAGCTGCGCCAATTGCGCCATTTTAATACAATTTCGTATTTTTGCGCCGAGCTGCGCCAAAACCGCGATATACGTTGAAATTGCGCCACGCTGCGCCAAAACGCCCGATCGGCCGGGAAATTTCTCGGTTACGCTAGTTTTAGCGGGAAATAAAGACCGCATTGGTAATTTGCAGCCACGACCTACTCAAATACTCACCTGCTCAGCTGGCGGCTCTCTATGGAGCTGCCTGCGCCAGTTCTCATTCCAGAGTTCGCCTCTAAGGGGGCGCTCGAGTTACCCTACCTGAGAATCGACGGGCAATGGTTATAGCACACGCGGGCGCGCTGTACAAGTGTTTCACTCACGCAACGTGCTCAAACTTAGGCATATTTTGATTTATTGTAATGTTTGTGATAGTGAGAATGTTTATCCGCACTTCAGCCAACATTTCAAAGCGTTTATTTACAAAAGAAGCTACTGCACCAAGACTGGTGTACTATTCGGTTCTTCAGCAAATAACTGATGTTGCACACGTTTCTTTGTTTTGTTGACCGTGCAAGTGAGAAATGGGCTTATTTGTTGTGCACAAGCTTAACGAACCATATTATGCGCTCTTCAGTAGAGCCCTCCTGTGTAAATACTATTTCCAGCGGTTGCTTGGAGGGCAGTTGAATTTTTTTTTTTTCTGTCGCTGAATGTTTTCGTGTTGCTAGATTTGTTCGGGACTCTTTAACAAGTATTTTGGGTCCCGGAGAGTGTCTAAGAAGCATTGTACTGTTCAAGAAAGTCTACAATCTGCGATAAAATTCCAAGGCCCAGTGTGCAAGTCTGGGCACCATCAAACTCACAATCTTCTAAACTCTCACTGAAGGTTAGTGGTGCATCTGTTTGTACCAATTCGTATTTTGTCGTTCTGCGATATGCTTTGCGACGCACGTAATGTATACAACCGAGGAGCGTTTATTTACTGCATAAAATTCGACTGTATAACGTATGTACATGCTAACATTTCGTTTCACTTCCTTTTTGCTGGTTACTTGCGGCTTGCTTTTGGTACAGCACCTATCGGGTACAATGTATCTAGGGTACAATGAATAGCAGTAATGAAAGCCAATGACGGATTATGAATCACTTACTCACTATCTTTGTGCAGCCAATTATGCTAACTATAACCACATACTTCTAGAATGCCCCGACCAACCCCCTCCCCCCGCCTTAAGAGTGTGGCGCTGTGGGGGGGGGGGCTGCCCTAGGCAGCTCCGAGCAATGCCTCCTCAGTCTTTATGTCATATTCGGGCCTTTGTTGCAAAAATATTTCGTGCAACCCTTGACTCGCATGCTCGTAATGCAAATTTGATACCGGTGGCGAAGGCCTTCGGGAAATGCCGTTAAGTGACAATAAATGTACGGGTACATCTCTTTAATCACAGAACACCTATGTATAACAATTTAAGGCATGTAGCTGCATTTTCGGCACGCCAAATAACACTAGGGCAGCCTCACCTTTTCTAGAAACTGCATGCGTTGATCCATTTTTTTCACCCAGGTGCGTAAAGCGGGAACTTAATGTAGGGCGTATGCCAGGCGTCTTACCCTGCTGTGATTTACACAATGTCACTTAGCAGTGTGGCATTATTGTTGATTTTGCTCAATCAACGTACTTTTGCTCCTTTTCTTAGTCGTACAAAGTGCATACTTACTCAAACATCGCCGCTTGGCACGAGCAGACAAACGGGCAGCGCAGATGGGGTAACTAGTAGCGCCATAAGGCTCATAGTGGCGGAAATGTGAGCTAGAACAGGCGCGCTGGCGTTCTGCTCGCTGGTCAGGTCGGTAGTACAGTAGGTCGTGCTTGCAGCTTGACACGCCATTACAGTACCAGTAGCGCAGACGAGATACGAACTGTAATGCCCAGACGAAACGTTGGCATGTTTGGTGGTGGGCGCCGAAGAATATTTGCGCTGCTGGTTGCAGTGCGGCATGTTGTAAATGCAGTAAAATCTCGCGGAGACGCGGAGTGCGCTGTTGCTTGTAGTAACGAAAGCAGTTCGGCATTGCCGGTTGACTCAACAAGATCCTCGCCGTATCTGCACGCAGTCATAAGCGGAGCGGGTACGAATACTCCACGCCTGGGGTTCTCAAGCATGTTCGTTCCGGGGAACCCTGCTAAGCTCCATGAAGCGCCAAGGAACCCCCCCCTCCCCCGAATTAACCGAAATAAAATGTCCTAATTAAACTAATGTTGAATTATACAGAGTATCAAGAAAACAATAAATGAATGCTTACTACGTCAACACGATTTTATTTACTGAATGCATCAGCAAATCTTGTTTCTATTTTGCACAACAGCAGTGAGGAAGCTGAAATTCTTGTCATCTCATGACTGATTGAGGGGCTAGCAGCGGCGAAGGCCTCGCAACATCCTTCGCAGCGCGGTCGCGGCGCGCGTCTTCATCTGCAGACACGCTTTTCACTACCACACGCACATCAGGTTATTTTTTCGCTAGGGAGCTGGTTGCCAAGAAATTGCCCGTCCATCGCGATGTAGCCGGTGCACTGAATCGTTGACATTTTTGCACTGAGTCAAAGCGCAACTACTGCTTGCCACAACCGCTGCTGACGAAACCGTGGCCGTTATCGACGCGATCATGGACGGCGACCTTGCGGTTCAGATGGCAGGCGGCCGACGCACGCGCCAAGTCAAAACGAAACTACCATTTGCTGGAACAAGTATGGACGAATCCGCAGTCGTTATCTACGCTATCATGGATGGAGACTACGAAGTTATGAAGGCACGCAGCCGACGCACGCACCAAGTCAAAACGAAACTACTGTTTGCCGCAACCACTGCGGACGAAACTGTGGTGGCTATCAACGCGATCACAGATGGCGACTACGCACTTATGGAAGCACGCAGCTAGCCGCCAATGCGGTGTTACGCGCGGCGATTAACGCAACAATAAGGGCTTTGAGGGCACAAACAAGCACAAAGCATTCCGGCATTGCTGTCAGTCACGTATCGCGTACGATTGCCGCTGAGGACCATGGCAATGCGGACTGCGCCGCTTCGTTTTTGGACGCTAGCGCCGTTTTTGCTCTTTCGCGGCGCGCATTTGTGGTGCTCCGTGCATTTTTTTTTTTGTTCCTCCAACGTATACGTCAGTGCGCACGCTATCGGCACCTACCCATATCTACAAACGGGAGAAATGCGCATGCATGTTGGCAAGTTACGGCCCCGGGATTCAAGAGCGAAAGCTTAGGCGCGCTGCCCGTTTTCGAAGGTTGGGTGGCTGGCTACAAGCTGCTTGCGGATTTATTGTGCAGTTCACGCACTGCCGTTACGTGCTGTGATGTGCTTTTTGACACTCGTGCATGGGTAATGGAAGTTCTGTGGATCGAGCACACCTCTTGTTCGCCGTTTTAGGCACTTAATTGGCGAGCGCGGGACCACGGAAAATTTATCAGTGGCTCGCAGAAGCATGAGAAGGGGCCTGCGGGACCCCGACCCTGCGGAACCCAATTTGAGAACCCATGCTCCACGGGAAACTCGCTTGTACGATACAGCAAGCGACCCAGCACTGACGGCGTGAACTTTGTAGGCGACGCAATGTACAAAACTAGCAAGGGTTCGGTCGCTGCATGTTTCGACTACCGCCGGAATGTCGCGACATATCGTCAGAGAAAAAAAAAACTGAAAGGGAACCACTTGCGAAGAAATGCATGTGTACTTTCCACGTGTTTGGCGGAAAAAGTTGCGTGCAGTGCACTGCTGGGGCGCGATCAGGTCGTTGTTCAGAGCGCGCGTTCAATTTCGCCGGGCGCAGCCTAGGTCAACCGTGCACGGCGAAACTAAACGCGCGCCGTGAACAACGATCGCCGATCGCGCCCCTGCCCTCACGTACGGTTGTAATGTGAATTACCGTATATACTTGCGTAATGAACGCACCTTCCCCCCCCCCCCCAGAAATCCAATGCAAAGTTGGAGGGTGCGTTTATTATGCCGGGTAAATTTTATGGCGTTTTATGCGTAAGTGTTCTTTGTGAAACTGCTCCAAATTTGGGATTTAGTGCTCCAGAACAGTGTTCCCCCCCCCCCGTAACCTGCTCTAAATTTGGATTTTCCTGCTCCAAAAGCAAGACTTTCCTGCTTCACAAATTGCTCCAAATCCAATTTTGGCTGTTGCACCCCTGTCTGCAGTAAGAGTGTAGGCATGCATGGCTCTCTATTGAGGCCTACCTTGTTAAAGATAAGGTGGACATGAGGATCAATAGAATGTCGATGATGATTAGTAGCCTGCGCTTCATTTGCTTGTTTTTTTGTTTTTTCACATTGCCTGGTGCGTGCGTATTGTTCTTGTATATATTCTTGAATAAGAAATTCAGTTGCAAGTCAGTGCTAATGTTGCGTTTTCACTGTCCTTCGTACTTTGTGCACTGTTTTTGGTATTTCATAAATGCACCAACTCGCCCAGCTCTCGATTTTCCTGGCCTCAGTCTGGAAGTTTAAGGTCATCTGTTAAAATGAGAATGCAATAAACATGCAAACTGTCTGTAGTACAATAACAACAATGCTTTTACTGTTTGCAACATGCAGTTTACACCTGTTGGCACAAGAAGCTGCCTGGCCGCCGATCCCCAGTGAGAGCTGTCCAAGCAGCGTGCGTTGCGAGTGTTCTCTCGCACAGTGCCGAACGTGTCCGGTATTCTGGTAAACGCAAGCGAGCTGGCTGTATTGACGCATGGGTGGAGGCGTAAACTACAGCCCCCCATACTTCTACTGCTGTGATGTCAAATACGTTTGCTTCACGCCTAGGTTGCTGGATGCATCTCCAGAGGCTCATATCTCCGCTAAATCAAATATACTCTACATACTATTTGCCATGCTTATGTATGCCACATGTATTGACTTTGTGTATTTTGCTAAAATCTTGACATACCAAACGTCAAGTGTGTGAGGAAGAATTGCATCAGCCCATGACTACACGCTAAGCAGGATGGCGTTTAAAGGCCAAATGCAGTGAAATTTTTGAGTGAGTAAAAAGACTACTTTAAGATAGTTTAAATATAGACGAGCCTGCTGTGCGAAATTTTACTTCTGAAATATGAGCTTCTTTCTCCGAAGCATTCATCTCTAGAATTCATTATCAGTTGACATGTAATATTTTACCTCTGTATCAGTCGTTACACTCGTTAAACTATCTAATTGTGTATTTTTAATTGCTTTGAATACATGTTGTTACGATGTTTCGATTTCATGCGTGCACAATAGTGACAATTTACTTATGTCAGCACATGTTCCACACCTGCTATAGCCCCCAAAATAGGATTACAGTATGCATAAATAATACAAATAAATCCAGCAAAACCACACTGCACTCAGAGTAACCTAAGATGAACTAATTCAAATTAACATGCAAACCAATCTAACCCAATGTAAACCAATTTAACGTATACTACATAAGCCAAGCTAACAACTTCAACATGCTAAACTCATTGTACTATCAGCTGTCATAACCTAAGCTAACCATGCTCCGAGTGAGCTAATATGAGCCAACTCATGCTAATAATTTAACATAGGCAAATATAATGCTTTGTGGCTGAAATCGGGAAGCCATTTAACTAGCTGTTGCATGCATCTGTTTTGGTGAGCATTTGTTTTCGTACACATACTTTGTCAGAAAACAGCTGATCGATGTGCGTGATGTCGAAGCTGGGATTATTTCTGTGCAAATAAAAGCCAAGTTCAATTGAAGGCAAGTCAGAATTGAGAATAAGCAGATACTGAAAAACAGATAAGACTTATTCACATCATGCTGCTTGCCGCTGTTAACATTTACTACGTCCATTGTTGTACGAATATAAAATTCTTGCTCCCTCCAGGGACACTGCGCCTGCAAGGTGGGAAGCTACATGCACTGCCAGGATATGGTTACCAAGCTGCTTCTTGTAAACAAGTAAGCAGTTTTAGTATGATTCTAGTACACCCTAATGTCTTGAAATTTTTGCAAGACATAGTGTTTACTTTCGTGACCTAGCGGTTCACTTATACAAGAGCAATAAATGTGATGTACATACTCCTGGTCTCACCCTTGCCATAACAAAGTGCTAACATGCACAGGTCTGTACACTATGTTTATCAGGGCTGGTTACAACTTTTTCTTTAATTAACTTGCTTGGTAGGTGACCTGTACAATTGTTTGCATTCCTTCCATTTATTCCTGTCAACACTGATGGTCCTTACAGAATTCAACAAAGATGCAATTTATTGTCTGGAGACCTGGTATCCAGGACATTCTGAGAAAAGTATGCACCCTTCCTTTGGGGCTTACGTTATCCCCAAACAATAAGCAAAATCTATCTTGCGTGCCTTTCTTTATCGCTGGGCACAATGCTTCCAGGTCATGAACGTCATGCATGTTATCAGTGTGACTTGCCATTCTTGTCAGAAAAGTAATGAACACAGAGTCCTCAAGAAAGGAAACACAAACAAGACAGATGACGGAACCAAGAGTTCCTGCATTTTACAAGCCACATAAAATCGTGGACTTTTGCCATGTGCAGGCACCATCAAAATTGCTATATCTGGGCAGGAAGCCCCGAGAGAGATTCAGCATCTCATTGTCAGTGCTCCACAGAGTGCAGTGGCAAGGCATCTGTTTGGTCGGTGCATTATATGAGAGGTGAACTAATTGCATTTTAGATTTCACTTGTAAGAGCTCTGGCTACAGGAACTGAGCTCTTGATACAGCCCTCACCAGGCCTGGCAATATGGAAATGCAACATTTCAGTTTCTCATAGCTCCTCTAATAGTTAACCAATGTGAAAAATTATCGGAGTAAAAACGCCTCCGGGACGGTGCTTTGGGTGCAGTGTAAACCAATGTGGAGCCACTGAGCACAGTTAGAACATTGGGGCTTTAATTGTACGTCCCTTCACTTGATATACGCCGTCTTTTAACCTCCTTTTTGTCACTTCACTCAGCCATCCCAACTACTCGCTCACGGCTGAACTGTGGCAACGCGCCAAAAGAAGAAGAAAAGTTTGCCACACCAAAATTTCCCAGGAGCCTTGGGCGAGAAGCCCTTTAATTAACCATATTGTTGTATGAACACAGGTGCGAAAACACAAGGGCTTCTTCTCCCACCATACTGCAACCAAAGATTGGAACTGTGTGAGGATCTAGGTATCCAAACTGGAGGACTTCAGCAATGATGCGACAGTCTATAAGGATTGTTTTTCGGCAACAGAAGCCAAAACTGGAGATCTGCTAATGCACAGTAGGGCAAGAGAATTCCAAGTGGAAGAAGGAATTTGCACATCCCAAAGGAAGCCCACATTTGTTTTTGATGTGACCTTGTTTTGGAGAAATGTTGAGTGGTGACCCTATTCTATAAGTATCTACAGCTCTGATGGCTGCTCAAGCAGTCTACAAGAGACAGGAGGACAAGTGAATCATGCGCGACTGGGATGACTCACAGGTGATAAATATAGCACAATGAATGGTACATAGATACCGAATTTATCCGATTCTACCGTGCACCCAGTTTTTATGAATCAAGAGTAAGAAAAAAATTGCAGTCTCGCCCGAAGAGCTAGGAGTTTAGGAAGGTTTAGTGGTGCGCTCGAGCTCGTTGGCTGGGGTTCTAACAATACGCAGCAGCCAGGGCGACATGTTGACGCAGTACAGCAACGAGCAGACAGCGCCCTGGTGTCTCACATCACTGTCATGGCATATTCCCTGGAAAAGCGTCAGCTACTGCCGCATGATTAGCTAAGCGTTTATATATGAACCCAATAAAGTCGGCTCGAGCAGGCTTGTTAGGCCGCAAACCGGTCACCGTGTTCATATAAGTGCCAGCGGTTCGAGCTGATCGAGCTAGCGCCGATCGAGTTCCGTGTAACCCGCCTGCTAGGGCGGTGTTCACTCACCCGACCTGCTTGGCAAGATGCAAGCAAAGGCGGTTGGCTGGTCAGGAGACCCGACCCACTCACGTCGTGCTAATGTAAACAAAGTTAGTGTTGTTACATTTGTTAATCGACATCTTGAGCAAGAGATCGTCGCATTTAAGCTAGCACAACCAAATGACGCGCTGCGCCCAAACTGCCCAAGCAATGCGAGCGTGTGAGCCTGTAGCCTTGATTTCTGCAGGAGCTTTATTGATTTCCAGCACCGCACGCCACTGCATGGGCGCTGCGATCTTTAGACACGTGACCGTCCACTGCCATGCGTGCCGTGGTGCAGTTCACTTGGACATTTATTGCTTTTTAAAACTCTGTAGGTAAATAATTTGTGGCCCAACTGACCCACCCAGGGGAAATCAGTAGTTGCCTTTTCCTGTTCCCCTCTCCAATCTGTGTCTTTCTCTCTTCCTTTCAATCTTTCCCGTCTTCTCTCTTCTATTTACTTCCGACTTCCCAGGCAGCGAGGGTTAACCTTGTGTAGGTGGCCAACCTTGGGTACTCCAGATTGGGTTATAGTAGCACCATACAACTGGTGAAGGCTTGTATTATTCGCAAGATTTGCTCCGTCTCAATGTTGGGCTCGGTGGTGGGCGGTTGGCGCTGCTGCCAAACTCATGATTTAGTTTTCTCCCGTGAACCGCTTTCTGTGAACCGCATCCCGTGAACCGCTTTCCCTTGATCGCCCTCTAAAAAAAGAGCACACTGATGCAACTTTTCAATTTTTTTTAAAAACAATGAAGCGCACTTCCATAAGTACCATGTAATCCACCGTTAAGGAACACGAGCGTGGGTATATTCTTCTCTTTCTTGGTGGCAAAATGCCTCGCAAACACAATAGGACCTGGCTACAAAGCCACAAAGATGACCAATGGAGACCTGCTCCTTGAATTAAAGGACAAAACACAATATGAGAAAATGAATGACTTGAAATGCATTGACAATGTAGCAGTCACTGTGTCATCACATCGAATCATGAGCACGAGCCGTGGAGTAATATCGGAAGACGACTTCTTGGACCTTAGTGATGAAGAGCTCTTTGAAGGTTTTCAGGACCAAAATGTCATCAAAGTAGAAAGACTCCTAATCCATGGGAATAAGGAACAACTTTGAACAAAGCACATTGTACTAACCTTTGGTACTAGTTTGCTGCCTAGTACACTAGATGCAGACTACATCAAAGTATGTGTGAGGCCGTGCATTCCAAATCCTCAACGGTGCTTTAAGTGCCAGAGGTATGGGCACGGATCTCAGACATGCCGAGGAAGGCAGACTTGTACGAAATGCAGCTCGGATGGTCATCCATCAGACACTTGGGACTCATCTCCACATTGTTTGAACTGTGGTGGAAGCCATCCAGCCTACTCCAGGACGTGCGCTAAATGGGAGAAAGAAAAAGAAATCATTGCACTAAAGGTCAAAGAAAGTATAACATTTCACGAAGCAACCAAATGTCTTTCATACTTAGCTCACACTAGCTTTTCCAAGGTGGCACGACAGCGGGCGGGGTCACAAATGCCTCGGGAGTCTACCGCGGTCATTGACAGTGGTCCGGTAATGACTCCGCCTGCCCCCCTGATGGCAGCAGCAAGTGCTGCTCCATCATCGAAGGTGGGCCTGGAGACCTCAGGTCTGCAGGTCCCAAAGCTAAACCAAACTCCCCGGCCCGAGACGTGAGTTTCAGCGCCTAGTTCTCGATCCTCCAGTGCCTCAGAGAAGGTTATGGAGGTCGATCCAAGGTCCTGGGTGTCATCGACGCCAAAAGATCACCGTTCTCTGGAGCGCACTAAGAAGGATAAACTTCCTGTAACGGCGCCGAGAAAGGAACCAGTAACCTAAATGGTTACCGTCCTTGTATACATATTTACCTATCTTTACCACGTACTCTTGAACACAGACAACTCTTTTTCAATATGGCTGTACAAATAATTCAGTGGAATGCCAGGGGCCTATTTCACAATCTAGATGATGTCAAAGATCTACTAAAGGAATATCAGCCACGACCGTTCTGTGCTCATCAAATACATTTAAAGTCCACACACAAACTTCTTAAGACAGTACATAGCTTTCCGTAAAGATCGAAATAATGGTAGTTCTTCAGATGGTATGGCATTTATAGCCCAAAAGTCAGTAGCATGCTGGCATGTATCGCTCCTGAGTTCATTCAAGGCAGTGGCTGTTCGGGCTATATTGTTCAATCAACTTATAACTATTTGCTCCATATATATATATATTGCCTGATGAACGGTTTGACACAGCAGAATTTGAAAAGCTGATAGACCACCTTCCTTAACCCTGTATAGTAATCGGAGATTTTAATGCTCACAGCACATTCTGGGGTGACTCAAGATGTGATGCGAGAGAACGGGCAGTAGAAAAGTTCCTTTTTTCATCTGGAGTCTGTCTGCTTACCAACAGAGCCAATTTTTTACAGTCCTACACACAACATGTATTCATGTGTAGATTTATCGATAGGGTGAGCATCACTTCTTCCATACCTGGAATGGCGAGTTATTAGTAATCCTTATGGGAGCGATCACTTCCCAACACTCCTAGAAACAACAAAGTGGCAGAATGGACCAGCTTACCCCTAAAAATGGACACTTCGTAGTGCAGACTGGTCGAGATTTAGAAACGTATGTACACTGTGCCTGGAAGATGTGGACTACCTAGGTATAGAGGAACTGACCAGCTACATTGTTTAACATATCCTGTGTTCTGCTCAAAACTGCATGCTTGAGTCCTGCACAGATAAAGTTAATCCAAAACTGTGGTGGAACAAAGACTGTGAAATTTCAAAGAAACGCCAGAACAAAGCATGGAGCAGCTTTTCACGCTACCCAACTACAGAAAATCTTATCAATATTAAGTGGTGCAAAGCAAATGGCCGCCATATCCGCCAAATATCAAAAAGAGAAAGCTGGACACGTTAAGTACAGTAGAACCTCGTTCATACGTTTTCAAAAAATGTGCAAAAAGTAAATGTACGATCCGGGAAAACGTACGATCCGAATCGGAGTAAAAATTAAAGCTGACAAGCCCATATTGAGGTGCAAGGGCAGAAAACATTTCTTGCAAAACATAGTTACAGTCGAATCTCGGTAATTTGAACTGACGCTGTGGTACCGTCAAAGTTATGTGTATTCCAATGGGCGAGAACACTTGGTAATTCGAACGCGAAAGCATTTGCGACGGTTAATCCGAACATAACCGCCCACGGACAATGCTCTCCACAGCACGCCAAATCAGGTGGCGGCGCCTCCGACTGCCAATGCTCCGACACCGCCATAAAGCAAAAGCTTAGGAGAGACCCCTCAACGCCGTGCGGAGAAATAAAAAAGGAAAAAATACCGTTGCAAAAATTTCCTCTCTCAAATGGTAAGGTCGCCGTTTCAGCGTGGTGCCGGAACACACGCGTGTACGTGCCAACGTCTCAGCCAATGCTGCGGCGCAGAGGGACGCAACGCGGAGGTCCAGTTCGGCCAACGAAACTGCCTACGCTGGCCAACACTCGCTTCAACGGCAGAAAACGAAACTTTGGGGAGCAGGCTAAGCTGGCGCCGGGCCGGCGGGCACGCACGGAGACAGTCGAATGTGAGGGAGCTACGAGGGAGTTGAGAGGGAGGGTGAGGGGAGCAACCGAAGCGATGGGGTTGCCAAGGCCAAATGCGCTTCCCTCCCGCGCTCCTCCCTCACCTTCGACGGTCTAAGTGCGCGTGTCAAGTTGTGCCTGCGTGGCTCGCTCCTTGAAGTTACATTCACTGCTGTTATCGTAATGCGAGAGAGAGAGAGATTGTGGTTGTGAAGAAAAAGAGGCGCTATCGGGATGCGAGCGTTGGCCGATGTGGGCAGTTTCGTGGCCCTCGCTCGCTATGTGCTTGCGTGCTGCGATATTGCCACGCGCTTGTGCCACTTGCTCCCAGAAGAAGACGAGGACAGTCTTGTGCACGAGCTAGCGCCTTGGTCTTTTGTCGGTGCTGCACTGCCCCTTTGGCAACTCGGACTTACCTTAACAGCCTCTTTTAGAAGTCGCCTCTTCATTAAACGTGACATTTTTCTGGTGGAGGTGCTGGGTATTCTCGACCCATGCAACAGACCCCTCCTAGCAGCAGGAACGCTAGATCGCTACCGGTGCTCACGCCAGTACATCGCGCCAGCCGAAGAATCCAAGGATTGGCCCCCGAGTTTGAGCCGCTACCTGAGAGGACAACGACAACGTCGGCAGGTATGGATGCTACATCCGCTACTACCTCGACAAACCCTGCGACGGCTACTCCGGTACCTCCTCATTACACGCTGCAAAAACCACGTGTGCCAAGTTCCTTCCATGGTGACCTTCTAGAAGACGTGGAAGACTGGCTGGCGGACTTCGAGCGCGTGGCAATATTTCACGACTCGCACCATTCGCACATAGCGCTATGGTGCGCAAATACGTAAAAAATAAGTCCCTTTAATTCGAACATTTTCGGGCCCCTTCGAGTACAAATTATCGAGATTCGACTGTATTTTCTGCTTAGTGGTGCAGGCCGAGTCATCTCTCCTTTATGCGTCTCTCACTTTCTGTATTTTCTGCTCGTGCGCACACCCCTGGACAGGAACAACTCCTTTTGCGCACATTGCAGACCCTTGTCCACATTTTCGTTGTCTTTCGTGCGAAAGAAGCTTTGTAAGGCTTCCAGGCCAGCAAGGGCTTCGGTGAAGGTAGCTGGTGGGCACAGGCCTTCATTTTCACTGCCGTCTTCAGGCGCCTCAACCGCCACCACCTCTGCTACGATCTCGGCGAGTCATAGCACCGTGCACGCGCGGCGTCTGCCTATTTTTGCGGCTTAGTAGTTCACGTTGAAGCGAGGCAGCGCAAAGGTCAATTCGCTCGCCGCTGCTGCCGCGCTTTTCACTTCGGGCGAACGAGCAATGCAGAGAAAATGTGGAGGGGGGGGGGAATTGAACGCTGCAGAGAAGCCGTGCGGCCACTGTCTGCCGCTTAGCACTTCACAAGCACATGAGAGTGGTCTTTTTGCACACCTGAATGATACTTTTTTGCTGCAGAACGTATCATACGACCGCAGTTTGCTGCAATGCTGAACGTTGCTGCCGAATAATCGTATTTTCCGGGAACGTTATAACCGGAACGTACTAACACATTCCTGTATGGGGTTGTGTTTATTTTTCGCGATTGTGAACGTTGGAGCCGGGAAATCGTATTAAGCGGGAACGTATCAGCGAGGTTATACTGTATCCTCAATAAACTTGTACACGGATGTGAGCAAAGTATATTTAATAATTTCAAGAGTACTGCCAGTCTCTGATTAGAGGCCTTAAGCAGGGGTGGTTACATACATGACGAACAATACATTGAGTACAAGGTGCGAAGCGTGAGCAAAGTGAAATAGCACTGCAATTGAAAATATGAACAGCGTGTCATTTGCAAAAACATAGCATTTAGCGCTAACAATGTGAAACCATTCCAGAAGAAGAAAATGCGAACTGCTTACATGCCAAGTTGACGAAAATCTTAAGAGACAGAAAACTAGAAGAATATATGTATACAATGTGTGGCAAATGATTTCAGTACATACATCCTATCAGACAAACATAATGAAATAGTGTGGCTAGCGTGTATATAATAGGGTACCTAAACTAAGAGGGCAAAGCCCAAATTCTTTTCCTGTCATCACTGTCTCTGGTGATACAATTGAAGATCAAGCAAACATTCTTGGTGTGCACTTTGAGCGAGAATCAAGCTCAGGAAATTATTCCGAAAAGTTCTTACACCATGAAATCATAGCTGAAAACAATCCTCTGCATCCCAACAAGTTGTCATCAGAAGGATACAATAAACCACTAACATTCCATGAACTCAAGCTTGCCCTAGGCTCTTGTGGCAGCTCGGCTCCAGGTTCTGATACAATAACTTATTAAATAGTCAAAAATCAGCCTGATGAGACCTTAAACTGTATCTTAGGTCTTTACAATAAGATTTTTGCAACTGGTCATATACCTTCATCTTGGAAAGAGGCAATAGTCCTACCAATACTCAAACACGGCAAAGACCCTTCCGTAACAATTACAGATCAATTGTACTCACTAGCTGTTTACTTAAGGTATTTGAAAAAATATATACGTCATGCATTTGTACACAGCCAATACTGTCTATCTGTATTCTTTGATTTGGAGAAAGCACTTGATACGGCCTGGCGATACCGTATTCTACAAGACCTGTCGTCCTATGGAATTTGTGGCAATATGCTGAACATTTTGCAAAATTACTTATCTGAAAGGAAGTTCCGCATAAGGATTGGCAGTGTACTGTCGTGCACTTTTGTTCAAGAAAACGGCCCATTATACCACCCATAATATCTTTTTCTGTCTATGCAGACGACATCCAAATCAAGCTTTAAATCTTGCAACCTGTTCATATGTGAATGCCAGATTCAGTGAAGTGTTAATCAGCTCGCCATATGTGCAGACGAAAACGGATTCAGATTTAGTGCAGAAAAGACTACCAGACTACTTGTGTGCTGTTTTCCAGACGAAGAGGGGTATGTCCTTACCCTTGCTTACGATGAATGGGAGAAGCCTGGTAAATCGAAAAGAACAAAAATTTTTGGGTGTAATCTTCGATACTAAGCTAAGCTTCATACAGCATATAAAACAGTTTAAGCTGAAATGTCTTAAAACTATAAACCTTTTACAGATATTATCTCACCAGTCGTGGGGAACAGATAGATATTGTCTCCTATCTTATTTTAAAAAAGGTAGTTTTGTGTCGGATGCCACCTCATTACAAAAAGGTTTGACTATACAGTGGAATCTCGTTAAATGCCTTGTGTTGTCATCATATACTAAGGATGTATTCTTTACCAGTCAGCTTCAACAACAACACTTAAGCTACTCGATCCTGTCTATCACTTAGGTATCCACCTAGCACTTGGTGCCTTTAGTACCAGCTCTGTCCAAAGTCTTTATGCAGAGTCGGATCAGTGGCCACTGGATTATCAGCGTACATATCTTGGAGTCACCTATGCAATAAGAACCATGTCGCTAAAACAACATGCATGCAAAGCACTCATAAATGATCAGTCCACAAATCAGTTGTATTTAAACTGGCCTTCACATGCTCCGTCGTTCCCATTAGCAGTGAAATGTGTTGTGGAAAAACTCGCAATTGTTTTCACAGATCTGCAGGAAAGTGACTACGCTGAACTCATTCCACCTTGGGAGCTATGTCCAGTCACCTGTGACTTGTCCTTTAAAGAGCTTAACAAAAAGAGTTGTTTAAGTGCCCTCATCCAGCAATGCTTTTAGGCCCTTGAAGACAAGTATAGATCTATGGCATTTTCCACTGATGCTTCAAAGTCTGCAACTTCGATATCATGTACAGCCCATGGCTTAAACTTCTTCAACTCTAAAACTTTGCATAACCATAGCAGCATTTTTACAGCGGAAGCGTACGCTATTCTGATCACTGTTAAGTACATAGTACAGCACAAGATACAAAAGTCTATAATATACACAGATTCGTTAAGCATTGTCATAGCCCTGTCCTGTGGCAAAGCAAGCTGAAACCCTGTATTAAACAAGATCCTTAAACACATTCATGTAGCATATAAACCAAGCCTTGCTCTTGTTATATGCTGGGTGCCAGGTCACTCTGGGACTGCAGGCAATGAAATGGTGGACAAAAATGCTGGACAAGCAGCTCATCCGGACACAATTGATGTGAGCTGGGTACTTGGTGTAGACATGAAACCTGCAGTACGAAAGGCACTCCATAATCATTGGCAAGCTGAATGGGACAAGGAAGCTGAATATAAGCTGCACCTGCTTAAACCGAAGTTAACCAAATCTTTCCCACTGAAGCTTGATAGACTCACCGAATTCACCCTGGCACGATTCGGAATAGGACACACTTATGGCACACATAAATACCTCTTGACTGCAACTGACCCACCAACGTGCACATGCTGCGGTGAGAACCTAACCGTCCTACATGTCCTCATTCAATGTCCTGAACTTCGCCGAGAGAGAGTGGCTCATTTTAAGGATCTTTACAAACACCATATACCACCCCATCCCTCAATGTTCTTATCAAAGGATGCACTTTTTAACTTTAAAAGAGTGCTTAATTATTTTGCAAAACGTAATTTTTTAAAATCATGTCAATCCGTCCTAGCCGTCAGATTGTGCCTCACAGGTGAGGTACAATCTGATGCACAAAAGTATGTCAGAGCCCTCGCACTTCTTGAGTATGCATAATTGTACAGCAAGGAACTCGGACTATCCATAATAGTTTAACGTGTGCCTGTAGCCAATGCATTTAAGGCCTTATATTTATTTTGGTAATTATTTAAAATTGATGCACTAGTATCTATAGATCTATCTTACGCGTAGGCCTCTATACGGCCACTATTTTAACTCGTAGTTCTTATCTTACAATTTTGCTAAACCAAGACACATGTCCTGGCACTCCTTGGCTTAGATGCCCTTGCGCCAATAAAATGCAATCATCATCATCAAATAATTTGTGGCATTTTAAGGATTTATTCTCTGTGCGTATCTGCTTTTGCTTAAAGGTACATGCTTTGAGCGGTTTGCTTTTGGCAATCGAGAAAGCCGAGTGCAAGATGTGGCAAGGAGGGCTATAAACAGAGTTAATATAACGAACTCAAAACGCAAAGCTCCTCACAGTGCCCATGCATTGAAATCGGTAACCACAAGGCCGCTGCCATTTTAAGTCCTACACTGGGCACAGAGGCTGGGAATAGAGAGGAATCGAGTCGACCTGCAGGCACTGGGACGTCGAAGCGAGACTAAAGAAAATGGAGGGTGTCCAGGGTTACGTTCTAAACGGAAAAGGATCAGGACTAGCCCAGTGTTTGACAAAGGGTGGAGGTCACTTGTGCGCGATGTCCCCTATTGTGCAGGTCCTCGATTGTGCAGATTTACGGAACACTAACGTACAAAGGCTTAGGAGTGAGAATCGATGGTGAAAATATTGGTGACCTTCGGATTGCAGATGACATTGTCCTGTTCAGCAACACTGGGGATGAATTACAACGAATGATCCAGGACCTTTACTGAGAAAGTTTATGAGTGGGCTCGAAGATTAATATGCAGAAGACAGAAATAATGTTCAACAGCCTGGCTGGAGAACAAGAATTCAAGATCGCCAGTCAGCCTCTAGAGTCTGTACAGGAGTATGTTTATCTAGGTAAATTACTCACAGGGGACCCTGATCATGCGAAGAAAATTTACAGAGGAATAAAAATGGGTTGGAGTGCATACAACAGCCATTGCCAAGTCCTGCCTGGGAGCTTACCACTGTCGCTGAAAAGAAAAATGTACAATCATTTCATTCTGCCGGTGCTAACATATGGTTCAGAAACTTGGAGGTTAACACAGAAGCTAGAGAACAAGCTAAGGACCACACAAAGATCGATGGAACGAAAAATGTTGGGTGTAACGTTAAGAGACAGGAAGAGAATGGTGTGGGTCAGAGAGCAAACTGGGATAGCCGATATTCTAATGGACGTTAAGAGAAAAAAATGGACCTGGGCAGGCCATGTAATGCATAGGACGGAAAACCTGTGGACTATTAGAGTTACAGAATGGGTACCAAGAGAAGGGAAGCCCATTCGAGGACCGGAGAAAACTGGGTGTCATGGCACCTAGGCAACTAGGCAGGTGGGGTGATGAAGTTAGGAAATTTGCAGGCACCAGTTGGAATCGGCTAGTGCAAGACAGGGGTAATTGGAGGTCGCAGGGAGAGGCCTTAGTCCTGCAGTGGACAGAAAAAAAATAGGCTGATGATGATGGTGATGACCATACAAAGAGTGCTTGTGGCTGCCAATGAAGCTATATGGAGATGTAAGTCGATAGAAAGGTTTTGAGGTTGTGGAAGTTGAAGTATGGTGGTTTTCAAGAGGACGGAATCCACTTCAATTGCAGGCTTAGACGAGAACTGGGCTGGCAACTTGCTGGTCGCGCAATCTTTTTTGGGGTGCCCATACGGGTTCTCACAGGCCAGGGTAGGTCGTAGTGAAGAAGGTCTCCTAGGGAAACCTCAGACTAGCATTACCGACAAGAATAGAAAAAGGTGGAAAATAGGGAAGACAGCTCGCCATGCAATAGGCTACATAAAGATGCCGGGCGTCGAAAAAAATGGTTAGAGATTGAGGAGGAGGAGGAAAAAACTTTATTCTGACAGGGCATTTGGGACCTCCCAGGTCCCCTGGGTCCCCGCACGACCCCACCGCACTCAAACGTTCATGTTTAACATGTCCATGACGCTAGCAGCCCGGATGGCGGCGATCTTCTGCCTTGCCGGGTCCGTGGAGCGCAGTGAGGTCTCCCAGTCCTCCCAGGTTTGGAGTGTTGTCGGGCCGCCAGGGGGAGGAGAAGCCGGACAGGCCAGGAGTATGTGGGTGAGGTTTGCTTTCGGCGCATTGCACAGAGGGCAGGAAGGTGGGATGGGTCTGTAGGGGGAGAGGAGGGATGGGGTAGGTAGGGTGCGCGTTTGCAGACGGCGCCACATGTGTTGCTCCCTGGTAGTGAGGGAAGAGTGGGGCGGTGGGTATATTTGCCTCTCGGCGCGAGCATTCGCGATGAGCTCAGCGAAGGTACACGCACGCTCCCTCGAGAAACCCCTCATGAGGTCCGCCTGTGCCCGGTTTCTCGACCCTCGGGCTAAAGAATCGGCGGCCTCATTGCCGGGGTTTCCCGAGTGCGCGGGCACCCAGATGAGCTCAGCGCTGCGGCAGAAGGGAGGGTTCTGGGTCAGTATGTGGAAGGTGGCAGGGTGAACTCGGCCCCTAGCATAATTTAGCAGTGCAGTTTTAGAGTCGCTCAGGATGTAGGTAGCACTGGAGCTGCCGAGCGCTAGCGCTATAGCGATCTCTTCCGCTTCCTCTGGGTCCGTTCCCTGGGGTAGTTCCTTTATTAATGGAGGTGTGTTCAGTGTGTAAGCAACCGCTGTGACTCCGTGCTGATCGCAAGCAGCATCTACCCATATTGCATTCTGTTCATCGCCGTACCGTTTATGAAGGGCTGCTGCTCTGGCTTTCCGCCGCTCGCGGTTTTGGTCGGGGTGCATGTTACGAGGGAGCGATCGAATGCGTAGCGTTTGACGAATTTCTGTAGGAAGGGCTTTTAGCGAGTCATGATTAGCAGGGATGCGAATTTCGAGTTTTGAAAGTATATGCCTCCCGGTAGAGGTACTGGCTAGTCGGAGATATTGTGCCTGTAGGTGTGCTTCGGTTAGTTCTTGTATGGTGTTATGCATGCCTAACTCCGCCAGTCGTTCGTTACTGGTGCTTTTGGGCAGGCGGAGCACAGCCTTGGTAGCTTGTCTGATTATAGAATTTATTGTTTGGGTTTCGGTTATATTGAGGTTGAGGTAGGGGGTGGAGTACAGTACTCTACTCATGGTATACGCTTGTACTACTCGCAGAGTATCTTCTTCCCGCAGGCCGTGAGCTTTATTTGTTACTCTGCGTATTAGCTGCGTGGTAGCTGCTAGCGTGCTCTTTAGGCGTTTGATGGTTTCGGTATTTCTCCCATCTTGTTGCAGGTAGAGGCCAAGGATTCGAATGGTGTGGACCTGTGGGACCACCCTATCCTGTAGGTAGATTCTAATAGGAGTATGATACGTTCTACCCTTTGGCGGGATCAACAAAAGTTCAGATTTTTCCGGTGAGCAGGTGAGGCCTACCTTGGTGACCTCTTCCTGTATTACCATTGCGGCTGTTTGCAGTGTTTCTTCGATTTGCGCATCCGATCCATATGTAGTCCACAGGGTGATATCATCCGCGTACAGGGTATGGTCAAGGTGGGGAATTAGCTGTAGCTTCCGCGCGAGCGGAATAAGTACTGCGTTAAAAAGGAATGGGGACAGCACTGAGCCTTGCGGTGTGCCTACGTTCGCTAGTGTGTAGCGGCGTGTACGAAGGTTGTCTACGCACATGCTGGCCGTTCGGTTTTGCAGGAAAGTCTTTATGTAGTTGTATGTTCGTTGGCCAACTCCTAGGTCTATCATGGCCTTTAGGATGGCCTCGTGCGTGACGTTGTCGAAAGCCTTCTTGAGGTCAATCGCCAGTACCGCTTTAGTGTGCGCAGGTATGAGGGGGTCCAGAATAGCTGTTGTGAGTTGCAGCATGGCATCTTGCGTGGATAAGCCCGATCGGAAACCAATCATTGAGTGTGGGTATTGACTAGTGTCTTCCATGTGACCGTGAAATCTAGCTAGGATGACTTGCTCAAAGAGTTTGCCTAGGCTGGAGGTAAGGGAGATGGGGTGCATATTTTCTGGAGTAACTGGTTTGTTAGGTTTGGGTATTAGTATGACCCTTCCATGTGTCCACTCCTCTGGCAGTGTGCCGCTCTGCCAATGCTTGTTGAAGATACCGGTAAGTTCTTGCAGGGAATTGTCGTCTAGGTTTCTAAGAGCGGCGTTTGTTATGCGATCTTCGTCTGGTGTGGTGTTGCTGAGTCTATGAAGTGCTGCTCGGACTTCTTGTATAGTTATGTCCCTGTCTAGTTCATTATTTGGTGGGCCGGCGAAATCCGGCAGTGGAATGGAAGTACCCGGCGAGGTGTGTAGGCTCTTAAGTTTCTGTAGTAGCGCCTGCGCGTCGTATTTATGGTTGTGTGTTAGTCGAGCGACAAGATTTCTAGTGTGTTGTTTACTTTTCATGGGATCAATTAGATGTTTTAAAAGATGCCACGCTCGAGCGGTACTGAGATTGCCTCTGAGACCCTCACATATCTGCTGCCAATTCTGTTTACAAAGTTGTTGGCTGTAATCCTGAATTTGCTGTGCCAGCTCAGATATCCTGCTTTGGAGTTTCTTGTTGCGTTTTTGCTTAGCATATCTTTTCATGAGACTTTCATGCGCTTCTATCATATGCGCCAATTTTGAGTCCATAACTGGAATTTGCTGTTCTGCGCTATATTCCTTGGTGCACGCCGCTTGGTCCTCGAGAACTTGTGCTGTCCAGGTTAGCGCATCCACCGGCCCTGTTTGTTGGTTTGTTTCCCGCCGTTTCCTAAATTTATCCCAGTTGATTAATTTTGCTCTATTCTTTTTCGAGACACTTGGGGACCTGAGACTTGAACTTCGATAATATAATGGTCACTGCCTAAAGTATGTGTTGTTCTATTCCATTGAAGGTTGTGGATGCGTCTGCCCATCGTGAGATCCGGACTTGTGTCCATCATTCCTGTTGTACCTTGTCTGGTGGGGCAGTCGAAATCATTGTACACCGTGAGCTGGGACTGTTGAGCTTGTGTCATGAGAACCTCCCCTCTGCCAGAAGTTCTCTGGTATCCCCAATCGATGTGCGCGCAATTAAAGTCTCCGGCCACTATTATTGGTGTTTTATTTGCCGCTGCGGTAATTTGCGCTATTAGTTGAGCGCAGCGCGTTGCTGCCATACTCGGTGGATTATATACATTGGCGATGAGTAAGGAATCCTGTTGAATGTCGAGTGGGATAACTTCAAGGACTACGTTTTGTACTATGTGGGAGAATGAAAGTTGAGTATGCCTTATGAACCGCTTGATAAAGGTGGACACAACCGGAGTAGTATCGTTTGGTGAGTGATAAGCAGTATATCCTGGGAGCGATATGTTTGTTTTAGGGTCCTGTAGCAGAATTAGGTCTGGTGGGTGTTCCTCATTTAGTACGAGTTGAATTAGCGCTTCTCGCTTACGGCGTATGCTGCGACAGTTTCAGTGCCAGAGTTTTAAAAGGGGAGGAGTCTTAGAATTAGATGAATCACCTGCCATTTTGCTGCCCAGAAGTTTGGGAAGTTGAGGGGGGATGAGTGGTATGGGGTAGGGGCACCGCCTGCATTTGGTTGGTTGCCTCCGCCACCATTAGGCCCATCTGTGTCCTGAGCTGGGTACAGAAAGTATCTAGCTTGTTCTCTAAAATTTTGAAGCGTTCGTCAATGAGGCTGTCGATCCGAGCTTCGAGAGTTGGGAATCGAGCCTCGAGTGTTTGCAGGCGCTTGTCTAGGAATTGCTGAAATTCATCGCGCATCTGCTGTTGGAAGTGTGCTAGTTTCGCTGTTAATTTTGCCTCAAGTTTGGCTTCAAACTGAGCCTCCATCTCAGCTGTTTTGTCTGATTGCTCCAGCTCTGTTGTTTTGGCTGATGGCGGAGGAACGTCTTTTTTTTTCTTTTTTGTAGGTGGGGTGGAGGTTGAGGTTTCTGCGGGAGATGAACTCTGGGTGTCTAGGGGTAAAGGGTGACCAGTGGGTGGGTGTGAGGGTTGGGTTATGGTTTGGGTGACGGGTGATGGGTGGGGTTGGGTGATGGCCTGCCGCAAGCTTCTTACCTCCTCTCGAAGACGGATCATCTCCTCGTCCCGGGGGTCTGGTTTGCGGACGATTCGTTCTGCCCGTGTGAGCTCCTCGGGGGCCTTCGGGGGGGCTGATGGATTCCATCTTGGAAAATCTTCTGGGTGTAGCTGGCGTCTTCCGGTTGTTTCCCTGTTTACCGGTGGCTTCGTTGTTTGTTGTCGCTTCATTGCTTTACACCATCCTGTTCCTGTAAGGTGCTCTCCGCCGCACAGAATGCATCGGGGCACGCACTGACGTGTTCTGTCTTCGCCGTGATCTTCGCCGCATCTTGGACATCTCGGTATTTTCGGTTCTGGACACACATCATATCTGTGTCCTGGGGCGCGACAGTTCGTGCAGGCCTCTGGTCGCGCCCTATATGGCGTGCACAGGTGTACTCCCCCATAGTAGATGATTCTACGGGGGATGGGTCCCTGGGCAAATGTTATAAGGATGGATTTAGACTTGCCCATGCGTCTTGCTAGTAGAATGCCTGCTTCCGGATTTCTCGCTTGTAGATCTTGCAGAAGCTCTTCTTCCGTTTCATCCCAAAAAGCATTCGATATCACGCCTCTTACTGTGTCCGCTGCAGGGACTATGTACGCTGCCACCCCATACGCTTTTGCGTTTAGGGTAATGCTTCTGATTTTAACCAGGTTAAGGGCTGCTTCCTGGTTAGTGGTGGCTACTGTGCACGTGTTGTTCATTGGGTGCACGCGTAGTTGCACTTCTTCTCCCATCGGTATCTTCGCCGTTTCGCAGAGGCAGCGGAGCAGCAGCTGCGGTTGTATGTTGGGTAAGAACAGGCCTCCCTGTGAGCGGAAAACTACCTTAATCGCATGTTGTGGCAGTGGAGCCATTTGACGACTTTTGCGCTTCACTTGTTGCGTTGCACGCAAGTGCGCCGGGTTCGGGCGGTACGTCGGACGCCACGTCGACGCGGGGAGCGTTTCGGTGCGTTCCTCGGATGCCTTCTGTTTTCCGTGTACCCCGTTTGTATCTTCCATTCGGGCTTTTGACTGGGACTTGCCTTGATAGGTTCTGATGATCTTAGTCCAGTCTGCTGGGTCGTAGTCCTCTTCTCGGAGGGTAGTTCCTTCGACTTGTACTTCCATCATCGTGGGCTGCCGGTGATTCGCCGAGCTAGGACTCGGGCCTGGCATGGCGCGGCCTGTACAGCGTGTCGGTCTTCTCTGTCCAATAAGTCACGTTTGCTGGACGATATGGTCGCCAAACTTGGTGAGTGGCCTCCACTCACCTTCGGGTAGCTACACGGCAAGTTTCTTGAAATGAGATGACAATTTACCAGAAGGGCAGCATCGGTCTCACGCAGCCGATGTTGCATGCGTCCGCACTCGCCCGTTACCTGGACGCGTCTATCTAGAGATTGAGGGGCAGGTAAATATAGAACAAATAGGTGTGTATGCAGTTACGGAAGCACACCTTAGAGACTTCGAAGAACTACGAGTGATAGAGAACTATATTTATGCAACAGAATTAAATCAGAAAGAAAGGAAAGGGTGGTCAGAATGCTCATACATCATGGAGCCAAATGTGGAAGAGTAAATTCAAAGTGTCAAGAGCATCTTTGGTTATCAGGTAAAGTGAGTGGAAAGAATACTTTATATTTCTCTCTCTCTCTCACGTTTTTGTTGAGAGGTGCACTTCTGGAGACGGTGTATGTTGTGTGCGAGCTGTTGTGTTTTTCTGATTTCGTGCAGCGGACGATTTTGCGTGCTCTGCACGAGAACTCCTGATTAGCGATGTAAGTCCGTGTCACACTGACGAAATATAAGGTAGACGTGACAGAATGAAATATCATGATCACAGCACTAGAATACAATAGAAAATTAGTTGTTCTTTGTGCGCAAGTGTGGGAACAGGCAGACGAAAGGAAAGTGCATATCCCTTGTTACGGTACAACCTTAAAAAAATAGTTGCACCCTTTAGGGCAATTATCTTGTCACACAACGATAATCGACATCTGCCTTGCTGCATTTCCTTTCTTGAAAAGGCTGCACTCGTTACTTTATTGTCAAGAAGGCTATGTCATGCGGATGACGCCCATGCAGTGGTGCACCGTGCTCGCAGCATTAAAGGAAAGGCGCGAGATATACGGCGATTATTGTTGTAGCACAAAATTAGCCCCAAGGGGTGCAAACTTTTTAAGAGTGTACGAAGTAAAACAAAACACGCAAACATTCGGTTTGTATGATTTATAATTTCTCTAAGCTTTAATTGGTCTATTGAATCAACAGATTAAAGGGGCCCTGAACCACTTTATATCGAAGTAGAGAAAGGCCTTTGAAGTGAAAATAGGCTATTTCAAAAATTCTTTGCCGAAAAAAGTACTTCAAGGCTTTGAGCAGACGCGGAGTTTTTGGCAATCAAACACGGCCTCCTCCATGCTCCCATTCCTTCTTCAGTGCCCTGTACTTCTAAAGTTGCGGCGGAGTGGGGCGGGGCCACAATGCTCCGCCTTCGAAATGTCACCGTGGAACAAAGTTCAAATTTCATTTTGGATGTTAATGTAGACTCCACCACTTCCGATTTTGGTGCCTATGACACGCTAAATGAAAGCCAAACGCAGTTGTCCTTAGCGAGCCGCAGGGTGCTTAGCCTAAAGTCACTGGAACCTGGGAAGTACCTCAACGTACCTGATGGCAACTGACCAATCAGCAGCGCGGCAGCGAAGAGAAAAGGGCTGCGGTATTTTCCAAGTTCCACTGACTTTAGCTTAGCCAGTGGACTCGTGGCGGCACCCTGCGGCAGCCACGAAATAGCCGACTGCAGCGACCAAAGCAGCCGCGTATGGGAATTTGCTTTATTACGAAATAAAGCACACAGAAAAGAGTGAGGATCATGGCTACTCTTGAAACGAGAGCGATTGAGAGAAAGGGGACTTTGCACTCCCTTTGCTAGCTCTATACACCGCCTACGACAGCAAAACTTGGCTGAGAAGTTCACAGCAGCATGTGCTGCCCGCATACTATGTTATTTCACCAAACCTGAGGGGTGGTTCTGGGCCCCTTTAAACGAATAATTGATGTTGCCTTAAGTTATTCTCGAAGTTACGTGCCAGTGTGGGTGACATAACATCACTGCCATGTACGTGGGACACTTGTGAGATTGACGTCGACTCTCCATCTGGGAGCGTAGCGCCTGCGAGGAGAAGGTGAAGCGGCATTTGGTTTGAAATTTAAGCTCTTTCAGTGGCGCGTAGAGATGTAATACTCAGCAGACACGATCGTTTGCGTATATTGTATGCGCTGCACTTGTCAGCTCAAAATGGCCAGACCTGGTGGGGGGCTTTAAGGATTTCAGTATTGATGCCAAAAAGGGATTGACAACCAAATTTTTTTATGCGAAAGCGTCAAATAGCCTATTAGCGAAAAAAGCTGACTTCTATCTTGACAAGCGAAAAACGGCACCTAAATTCCCATTGGCTGGGAAGCCACGTCACCCACGCTCTGGCTCTTGGAAGCCTGTGTTATCCGCATGTTCCTTGTCCGTGCAAGCTCTCACCTGCATTCTAACTATGCCTCGGTAAGGGGCGTGAGGCCAAATAAAAAATTGCAGGACTTAACCACTTCTTATGAAGTAATTGTGACTGCAAAAGCTATAATCTCTAATGGAACGCCGCTGAGCGGTCCTTCGAGTCAAACTCCTCGCGGGCACGCAAACGCCAATGTTTTGCCCTGTGGGTAGGTCACTTGGCTTCTGAGCGTGGGGTCGTAGGATTGAAACTCGCTACTGGCAAGGTTTTTTTTCTTTCAAATTGTTTTTTATGTAATTATTTCTTTATAGTGATTACCGTGGCACATTCAGAATGCAGGAGAGAGCTTGCGCAGACAAGGAACGCTCAGATAACACAGGCTTGCCATGGAGACATGGCGTTGCGGCGATGCCCTCTCCCCTCAAGGAACACCTGGCACGCTCGCGCAGCAGCAGCTGTACCCTTTCGCCCGCTCTGCTCCGTCTAGGTGCACTCGTGACGTGGAGTCGCAGCCAATGGGAATTTAGGTGCCGTTTTTCACTTGTCCAGATGATGGACGACGGCTTTTTCGCTGAATGGGCCATTTGATTTAACATCAAATGGCCGGTGCACTTCGACTCGTCACTATTAGAAGTGCACCGACCTTGTGCCATCTAGGAGGCGTTAGCCAAGCATCTCAACGGGCTCACTTGCCCGCGAGGAGTTCATAGCTTGAAGGACCGTTTAGCAGCGTTCAATTGGACATTAATACATTCACAACTCGCAAGAAGTGCTTGTGGTATTTTTATGGTACCCATTTTAGTGTGCAATGGCAAGCTTGTCGCTAACAGTGTCGAATCATGCAGTGGTAACTGTAGTGTCCATGCATAGCACTTTTTGGAATATAGGAAGGCAACGCTGGTAGAGAGCAGGGGATCTTCCAAGATGGCTGCGATGTAGCAGACACGTTACAGTAAGGTAAAAAACGCCGTGGAACATTTTTTATCCGAATTTCTCGATCTGTAGCCAAGATGTAGTTGTTCACTGGAAGCATGTTGGAAACAGTAGGTGAACGCGATAATGTTTATACTCCGGCATTGGTGGCAAGCAGATAAGTGCGGTCGTAGCTGCTAGAGAGTGTTATTTGTTTAACAAGCTGATGTTCCTGCGATTCATTTTTTCAGAAGTATGGAAATATTTCTACAATAATAGGTATGTGCTTTCGTAGTTTCCATGCCAACAGCTTTTGTCATTTACAAGTCAAGTGTACTTTTTGGCCCAGTCATGTAATTTCTCTTAAGTGAAATGACTCTTTTACACATGATACACAGTTCAGAGTGTTACCATTGTCACGTGTGCACTTTTGATTTCCGAAGCATGTCGTCTCTAGAAGACCTGTTCGAAGTAGGTTGAACTTTTGATTTACCCTGCCGTCGCTTTCTGCGTCGTTGCTCGTGCTTCTCCATTTGATTCACATTTTTGTAGTAAAATAAGCAACTCCTGTTGCATGTGTGTGGTGGCCAAAGCTACAAGGCATGACGAAGAACAGTTGCGGGGTTGGGTGTTCAAATGACTGGGAAAACTTGCTGGCGACACGTTTCTAATTATTCAATGCGAGGCCTCATGAGTGGCAACAATGGCAGCAGCAATGAATCCTCGCTGTTCGCCGTGAAATTTCCAGTTAACATGCTTTCTTTCGCCATATTGGTGCTCGTTGCACTCGATTATGTTTACTTGGGGAAGCGAAGAAATTGATCACGGCCTACCCATGTTGTGGTTCGGTTTGTCTGAATGCAGGCTGGGGGGGGGGGGGGTGAGTTAAAGGCGTTTTGCTTAGGTTCTGAATGCTGCTTGCCGCTTCTTTCCCGTGTTGCTCTTGTTACGGTGCACGAGTGCATCGTGTTGTGTGTAAAAGCTGGTGAGGCTTGCAAGGTCTCATTTTGCTGGTTTTATGCAGTTCGGTAAATCGTCACACCAACTGTCACGCAGTTCATGTTCTTGGATCTATTTTTATGCATGGCTTCGCGCATGTTGAACTGTTGCTAGTTGCTTCATGAAGAACTGTTTATATTTTTATATACAAGATTTTCACATCGCCTCGTTCGTAAGAGTCTTAAATTATGCTGTTTTTATGAGAATGATTACAGGCAAGTCCTTCTTTAACAACTTTATTTGTTTCACCCGAGGGCATCTTTGATCTAGTGTTTTTTTTTTAATAATATGATATAAGGAGATATTGACGAACAAATAAGGCGCCGGCTATTCCTTAGCTCTTCAATGGGTCTAACCTGCAACATACAGGGTTCAACATACAAGAATACATGTCAAATAACCTTCTCATACAAGCATTAGAACATAAAAAATACTTCTCAAGCAACATTTTCGCAGCAACACGACAACCTAAAAAAAAAACGTGGTACATACAATGAAGAAGTTTAATAACTCCACGGCACTGCAGAAGAAAGTGTCAAAATACAAATAATACAGTCTCTAATCAGCGGGTGGTGCACACATTGTGTAAATGCTTTATCACTTATAGTCAGAACAGAATACTAAAGATAACATAATCCACAAACACATATACATATACAGCGACGTTGAAATAAAAGGAACATTTTAAGCGTTAATAACAGCCTACAATGCCGCTCTCTTCGAGAAATGTTGTTAACGCTTTTAAAGTGCTCTTTTGCAAGGCCGTTGTTGACCAAGGGCCCAAAAGTTTCCTTAAACTGAAAGGTCTGCGGTCTATTTCATTAGAGTGGATTTAAGTCGGCGTCTTGGTGTGTCGTGATGTGGGCAGTCTAAAAGGAGGTGATGTATATCTTCATTTACAAATCGACAATCACATTCTGGGGTTTCCGCACCACCAATTCTATGTAAGAAATGTTTTGTGTAGGCAGTGCCTAGCCTTAATCGATGAATAAGGGTTTTCATATATCTGTCTAATGACAAAGGAAATTTGAATTCAATAAGCGGATCGATATGGTACAAATCAGAGCTGTTTGAATTCTGGTCAAACCATGTATGTCTACATTTTGAAAGATGTTGCCCTTATAATGCAGCGTAATTAATTTTTTTTATATTGGGAGCGAAACTGCATTATCTTTGAGGTGTGCTTGTCGTGCTGCTTCATCGGCTGCTGTGTTGCCAGGAATGTTACAATGTCCAGGTATCCACTGGAATCATTTTTCATGATTCTCTTGGCTTGCCTTTGTGGGGTCTCTGTTTCATATATTATATTATTACTGATTGTTTTTGCTTTTGTGCTGCAGAGTGATATTAGTGCCGCCTGTGAATTGCTGAAAATTACCCATTTTTTTTGCATCTCGTACTGAAGTTATCAATTTTACCGCACATAGGATTGCGAATAGTCCAGCCGTTGTGGACGAGGTCGCATGAGATAACTTAAATGATTCTTGTTTATTGAGGTGCGGTATATTAAATGCTGAAGTTGAAGAGGCTGCTGCACTGGAGCCATCTGTATAGACGTGTATGTATCCTGAATAGCGCATATATATCTGGTAAAGTGCTAGTTGTTCAGCAGCTTGAATGCACATGTCTCTTTTTCTGAATATGGCATCTACTGACAATTCAATTTTTTGGAAGAGTAAGCAGCCATGGAGGATATTCCAACATCTGAGTTCCAAAATTCGTTTCTTGGCAATATATGAAGATTTCCTTCAATTTCTGTATCAACATCACTTCTATCTCGTTTCATTATGTCTAAAGCCAATGGGTGGCTTTTATGCTGTGTTTGAAGACGAAAATAATGCCGGCATGTTTCTGTAGTTCTCATAACTGGAAACGGTGATTGGCGAGCCTCGGCTATTACAAGACAGTTAGAAGTCGCTCGTGGAACTCCTAGACATAAGCATGGTCCTTAAGGTAAAAGTCTTTGAAGTCGCTCTTCTGACATGTGTGAAAGTTCGTGTAAGATGGGTGCAGAATATGCAGTTTTTTGTTGTAATAATGCATTGTAAGCAGTCAGCATGGTTGATACTGATCCACCCCATGATGTGCCAGCAAATCTGCGAAGTACAGTCACTATCGCATTGACTTCGTTTTCAAGTTTTTATGTAGGGTGCCCAGGATAGTTGCCGATCAAGTATTATTCCAAGAAATCGATGCTGTGTGACTATCATTAGAGGTTGTCCTTCCAGATTAAGAGTGAAATTTTTTAACTTCCTCCGAGTGAAGGGCAATACAGCTGTCTTCGCGGGTGATAGAACCATTCCTCTCTCTCTCAAAAAGTGGTTAATAATATTTATGCTGTCTTGTAATGCCATCTGAAGTAATTGAACATTAGTCCCAGATGTCCAAATGCTCACATCATATGCATACAGTGAGAATCTTAACTGTAATGGCAGTCTTCTTGGTAAATGAGCCATGACGCAGTTAAAAAGAAAAGGGCTGAGTACGCTTCCCTGTGGTACTCCCTGCTTGACAACTTGTTCAACACTCTTCCCTTCGCTCGTCTGAACAAATATTTTGTGACCTGATGAAAATTCAGAAATCCATCGCAAGGACCGGCCGGACATTCCGAGTTCTAACATACTTAGCAGAACATGAACGTGACTAACAGTGTCAAATGCCCTCTTGATGTCTAAGAATACTGCTAGCGTCAAGTTGCCGCATGCATGTTCGTGTTCCAAACAGGTTACTATATCTAATATTGCATCCATTGTGCATCTCCGTTTTCTAAAACCTGCTAAGTAGTTGGACAACACATCCGTTTCATTACACCACCACTGAAGTCGCACGTCAATCATTTTCTCTATTACTTTGCATAAACAACTTGTCAAACTAACTGGGCGGAAGGATTCAAGGTGCAAGGGCTTCTTACCCAGTTTTCAGATTGCTTAAATTTTAGCGACTTTCCAAGAATCAGGTACAGTTTCTTCTATCCATATATTATAGATGTTTAAGAGAGCATTTGTACCTGTCGGCCCAAAGTTTTTTAGCATATTGTACGTAATGCCGTCTGGCCCAGGTGTAGACTTTTGGTGAAATGATGCAATTGCACATTGAAGCTCGCTTATTTTGAATGCAGGATCTAATTGAGAATGTTGTGCCCGGTAGCAAGCATTTATTTTCTGCTTAGCTAACACTACTGAATCATCAAATTTTGCAAATTGTGATGAAGCAGGTCTGGAAATAAGCTTGCAATATTCATCTGCAACTATTATCTCAAATGTGTCCCGGGCTACAGCGACAGTACGAAATGGGAATCTCTGTGTTACAGGGCCGCTTGAAGAGCGAATTACTAGAAAAATTCTTGGGACAGACGTGTGAGAAGACAGCCTGCTGCAGAAATCGCACCAGCGTGGTTTGCCTAAATTTTCAATCCGTCTGCGCATTACATTGTGAACTTTCTGAGCATTTTTGTATGCTTCTAAACTTCCGCTCCATCAGTACGCTCTTTCGGATTGGTGTCTGATGGCTCTTAGGTGTTCATACTCTCTGTCAACTGCAGCATAATCTCTTGTAATTGGGACCTTCTTTGTGCATATGTTAAAATTATCCAGCAAAAATTCAGTGAAGCATTCAACAGTTGTATGTTGACTAACTTGATCCGTTAGGCGGTACCGAAAAGCTTTCCAGTTGGCTAGTCTGCTGCAACACCTGATATCATTGTGCATGCTAGGGTGATTTACAAGGCTGGAAAAATGGTCACTTCCATGCGTTTCCACATCCTTTGTCCATCCCACACCATTCATTCACTAGATCTTGGGAACACGGGGTAACATCTATGCAGCTTGAATATTTATATCCACGAAGAAATGTTGGCGATCCATTGTTTAAAACAGTCAAGTTTCATTTGTCTATGGCGCACTCAATAGCATTACGACGTGCATCACAGCAATTACTACCCCAGGTAATGTTGTATGCATTGAAGTCTCCACATATAAATAGATTAAAGTGAGCTATTTTGAAGGTATCCACCAGCGTTTCCACTGAGAGACGGCTGGAGGTTGTAGATAGTGATTAATCACTTTTATGCACAGCTTACCAAAGGATACTTGCGACAAATTCCGGCAAGTCTCAATCACTTGAGTGAATTTGATCAGATGGCAAGTCCTTTTTGATGCACAGGAGCACTCTGCTAACAGCACCCTGATGAGGCGACTTGTATATGACATAATTCGAGAGGTGAAAATCATCACTGATTCCCACCTGTTGAATGCAAAATATCAGAAAGTTGTATTGTACAAGTAGTTTTTCAAAAGTCAGCACAGTTCCTTCGAAGACTGTTGGCATTCCACTGTAATATGGAGACATTTTTGTAGCGGTTATTCATGTAATGCTTGCCGCAGGTTTGGCCCTGATTGTTGACCCAATACTGCTTCCAGAAGCAACAACGCTTTCACTTCTGGTAGGTTGTTTGCTTAAAGCAGAGCAGATAGGTTTGCCTTAAGAGCTGCGAAAAGCATCAGCAAAATTAGTTGCGTCACCGATGCGGTGATACGGTTGCTATTAACTGGCGTTACTTCTGCAGAAGGCGTGTAAGGTCACTGAGAATGATGTGTGCGAACATGGGAGCTTTCTGGTGTATTACTTTTTGCCTGTTGTGCGGTTTTTCGCAGCATTGACGCATAAAACGGGGCGCTTGACTGTGATCCTCTTTATTGGTCTCTTGATTGCACTCTTGGTGGTTCATTTGATGAATATCTTGTTGGTTCTCTTGGCTGTGGTGGTTTCGGTGCCCACTGAGGCTGGTGGCTTTGCACTAGATGAACAATCTCTAGGTTTGGTTAGGGTTCATTGCAGCATGGTTCCCTTTCATGGATAAGTTCATGTCGACGCATTTGTGCTGCAGCCTTGTTCTGTGGGCAGCCTGAGTAGGAGGCAGCATGGTTGCCCGCACAGTTCGCACATTTAGGCTGAAGGAGTGACTTGCACTCCTTGTGGTCATGATCTTCTCAGTAGATTTTGCATCGACGTGTGCTGCGGCAGCTTTTCGCCGTGTGTCCAAATTGCTGGCAATTGTAGCAGTGGTCCTAGATATTCCTCGACCGGATGACTGATGAAACCTAAGTAAATTTTTCCTGGAATAGAGCAATCGTTTCTGAAAGTCAGAATTACCATATGAAGTGGATGCGACGTTGCTGCTCCATCTTCCTGGCGGTAATACTTTATCTGTCTGCGTGGTGATATAACTCCAGTATCATTCAAGAAGTCTAGGAGTTGCTCGTCTGTATATTGCAGAGGCACATGTTTTACTTTCCCTACGTTTCGTGTGTATGACTCGGGGATGAAGGGCTCGATTTCTACCTACACTTGAGAGCATCAGAAGGCGTTTTGCGGAAGCTAAGGAAGCAAGGCTGACACTGAAACTTCCATCTCTGGTCGTTCTGGAGGACTGCACTTTTTCTTTGGCAGCAGAAACTATTTCAGCAGACACTCGGTTGGTGTTCGCTTGCCAGACAGTAGTACCTTCGTTTGTTGGGCAAACGACAACTGGGATGCCTTCTGCTCGTTTTTTCTTGTACGTGACCAAAGTAAACGGTGCATCCTCGCCCATATCTTTTTCATCACTTAGATGATTTGATGTTTTATCATCATTGTTGTCCTCTAGACGAGGTTCTTTGCTCTCAAGTCCACCGTGAGCCATTATTCCTGAATTCGTCGAAGTTGTTTCCGAGTTGTGAAGAACCAAACATGCCGGTTTTATAAAGCTTTGTGATGCCTGCAAGCGCCCAGGCTTTACATTACGACCTGTAGTATCATTCATATGGCTTGCAGCAGCATAAGGCTCATGGCAATGTTCTCGGCTGCCAACCACCATAGTAGCAGGGTAATAGCCAAGTCCTCAAAGAAGAAACGTCGCACCTTAAGGCGCCCGGTCCGCTGAATCTTCACCCGACCTCTTGTTAGTCAATCGTCAGTGCCCGCCGTAAATGTCCAAAAAAGCAGAAAAATCGGAGTACCGCTCAAAAACAGCGACCGAACAGAAACACTTCTTCTTCCCCGATATATTGGTTGCTTGGGAAAATGTGCTAGAAGAGAGGTAGCTCAGGGCAAGGATTGCTGATAGGTGCTGCATATAGGATACTGCTCTTCGATTCTCGCTGGAAATTTCACATGAAATGTTTACGAAGTCATTACACATTGATGCTTTCTGATCATACTTACCATTCAGAGTGCATTTTCGCTTGTGCATTTGGCGCTCAATTGAATTTGTTCTTATCCTTTGTGGCGTAGGAGTGAAATACATACTCCACAAAGGACTAAACCCGGCCTTGCCACCAGCCCCCATCTACCTTGGCTGGCGCTGATCCGCCTTTAAATTTATGACATTATCATGTGGTTTGTTCCTTAACATTCAAAAGAAAAATACTCAAAAGTTTGTAACACTTAAGCTTTGTACCCTTCCAAGCAAGTCATGAAGATAATTTCAGATTGCGAAACCTGCAGCGGGAAGGACAGTTTGTCAACATACGCAGCAGAATTGCATCGGCGGTGCAGCGCCATTCACCTTTTTATTCACTTGGGCATTTGGCGAGTTCGTTGACTATAGTGTATGCATTTCTATTGAACAAATCCGTAATTATGCTCTCCTCATGATGACTTTGATGGCACTTATTTGGGGATGTGTCGTGTATTCATCGATAGCAAGATCACTACAATCTGTGCCGTGATTACACCGTGCCGAGTCGTTTCGAATATGTTTGCACCAACGACGTATGCCTATTATTGAGGTATGGAAACAGTATTATGGCAATAAAGGGACAGACAACTGCTCAGAACATGAATTGAGATAACCCTGCTGATGGAAAGCTCGTCTATAGTTTTTTTTAAATGGGCCCCATATTTCTCATTAAACGTGGATTTTTAATTCTTCACTGAAAGTCACGAAAAATGACCTTTGGCACCCCACACGGCAAAAATGAGTGTACTTATGAGGTCTACCATGTGACCTTCTACTAGCGTACGCGGTTCCTGGTCTTTTTAATAATATTTAAATGCAGTAACATTCTGTCTATTATAAGTTTTTTCGAACTTACAATGTGCAGATAAGCCTTCGTTTGTAGTGAGCAGAAAAGTGGCGCTGCCTTTGCCTTCATTTTCGATGAGTTGGCTTGGCTCGTCTGTCCACAGAATAACGACGCCCGGGGGCAAGCCAGCCATGACAAAGGCGTGTAGTGTACTTGGAAAAAAAACGTTACAACTATAAGAAAGGTCTTTACAACAACACAAACTTATTGTACCAGTCTATTTACCTTTAAAAGTGGTTGGAAAGGTGACAAGTTAACCACAGTTGTACTCCTTCCAGTGAAAGCAGGACGATTGGTGGCTTTCACAACTTGCGAGGCGGGCTATCGGCAGGTGTAAACACTACAGAGGGTGTGCTTTTCGTTGCGCCATAAGAAACTGGGTCCCTTTAAGTCCCTTAAGGGTGGAGAAAACAATGATTCAGACATTGCGTTAGTCAACAAAACGAAGCGGCTGCTTAACATAAACTCTACTTCGTATATCTGGGCTTCGTTGCCCTTGTCTCCGGGAAGCACCTGGCACGTATGCAGGCTGGGCTGTCCGAAACTCCGGTCACATGGCGTACATGTTCACTCTCGTAGAGGCCCGCGCATTTTCTGCAGCTGTCGCCGCTGAAGTAGCGGTCTGGTACCCGAATAAATGAAAAATCGCAGCCGCAAATTTCAGCCATCCGTGCTACAAAGTGTTGTCGTGTGCTACTGCATCATCCCTAGCATACTGTCAAAAGCGCACACTAGGTGGCCATCAGTGGCGCCTCTGTGGGCGGTGCACTGCTCGAATAGTCTGGTGTACCTAAAGCATGGAAGAAGAAAAATACTAGGAGGGAGCGTCACATGATTCCACTAGCCTCGGCAAGCCAACCTCCTCTGAAGCCGCCCTTCCTCTCTCGGGGGCCCTGTGCGCATTGCCTTTTGGGTAGGAATAGGCCCACAAGGTTGCCGGAGCATTCGTGATTGTTTGGTACGTGGTAACTTTTAGTGGCACCTGCCGTCACAGGCTTGGAATCCCGTATGCGGGTGATGGTTTTCTGCTACTGTGCGCGCGTTGTTCTTCACTTCAAATGTGATGCCTTGAAATGTGGAGCAAGACTGGGGCGCCTGACCCATGAAGACAGAAAATATTCAAGGCCCACTTGTGCTTGCGACCGCGGTTAGTGGAGTTGCCAGTACTCGCGGCTCAAAGCCTGTCCAGAATGCCCGAGTGGTCTATTTTTCTCATGTACTCCTTATTTAGTTTCGTCAAATCAGCCGTTGTGCACCTAAGGCTGCGGTGCATATTATCTTGCAAATTTTTGTCCCGCTGTCTTGCACTTAGGAAGAAACGAGATGGTTTCAGGGACACTTTTTTGTCGCATTTTCGCTTAATAAAAAACTCTGGTGTGCGTATTTTATTTTGAGAGAAATGAATGGCATTAGCCTGCATTCTAAACGCCGAAGTCGTCGCCGTTTATTCAGAAAGATGTGCACTATTTTGTAAGATTGTGTGGTGCGACGACACTGTTGAGACGCACCTCGGGAATCCATTTTCATTATATAATAAAGCAAATCGAAGGAATTTGTGCATTATCTAGAGTTTATTCAGCTGATTTCGAATGCGACTATAGCTCCACAGCAGAATTATGTCCTAGAGTCAAACACTGCCAGGGGGACCATTGTTCCTCTGTTAGTGTGAAACGGCATGAAAACTGAATGCATAGTGGCAAGGGAAAATGTCAGCATTCATTTGCACGTTTGGATTCATTGTGTTGCTGGTGTACTTGTACTGTGGAAAGCACATTTTTATGACAACAGTAATTGTTTCATTCTTTATTTAATGTTTATTGCACCTATAGAAGCCAGATTTCACACAAATACAGAAGGAAGCCACATTTATAATTTAAATCAAGTACATTGCAAAGATAATACACAAAAGAAAATTATAAACAGCAAGTAGGAAAACCTATTGTGCCATTGCTCTTTGGTATCAGTATGAGCATGCTTGTATGCCACAGGACATTTGTATAATAATGTTATACAAAGTAAATTATATCACACATAGTATTGATACTATAGTGGTCGCGACATGCGACGCCTATAGAACGCCACGTGTATACGAGCGGCGGGACGCACGTCCGCACGCAACGAACGCAGAGGTGCAATCTGTGTTTATTTCGCACGTCTTGCACAACACTGTGTTGGCGCTGCAATCGGGAGCGCGCTTAGGGCGCGCCCCTACAAGGCTCCCCCCTATGGAATACAGGTCGGGGGTAGGAGCCGGGGCGAAAAATTCACCGGGCAGGCAAAGGGGAAGTTTGTCACAAACCCATGAAGTTCGGGCGTTGCGAGCGATTCTCATCTGGACGAAAACCTTTGAGCCGCTGCCATGGGCACCGGCAAAAGTCACGGACACCGCGTGCATTCGGTGCAAACCCGGGCAAAACGCCGACGGCGTCGACAACAGTTCCGCGCGTTGCTCGCGCTGCTACATTGGCCCCCGGCTATTGAAGTGGTCCGGTGAAAGTCAGCAGTGTGACCGATACGAATCACGCTGTCGTACCGTGGCCGCTGTCGTACCGTGGCCGGTGTCGCACCGAGGCCGGCGTCGCACCGAGGCCGTACCGAGGCCGGCGTCGCACCGTGGCCGGCGTCGCACCGTGGCCGGCGTCGCACCGTGGCTGGCGTCGCACCGAGGCGGTGTCGTACCATGGCCGGTGTGCTTGTACCGTTGCCGGAGTGCTCGTACCGTGGCCGGCATGTTCCTACCGTGGCGGGAGTGCTCAGTGAGCGGCTCGGAACGACTCTGCTCACTGAAATGAACCGGTTCAATTGAACGGCTCACCGGTTCACTTAAACGTTAACCTGTGTTATGCATATTCTATAGTTATGTGGCTTTCAAAAAAACGATATATGCATAATTTAATAACCGTGTTATTGGTATTTTCGCTATGTTTAGAGAATATTTTTACATATATTGAAAGCGTGAATTTTTAGTTGTAATGAAGCTTTCTTTTCTGATATTGGGGATAAAATGCTTATGATACTGTGACAGGCAGAATGCGACGTACTTTTTTCAGAAAAAGAAAAGTATGTAACTTCATTGTCATTACAGAAGCTTTTCCGTTTTTGTGGTACTTTAAAATCAACTTTTGTCAAACTAAGAACACAAAATGATCGTACATTATGTTTCAACTTTATTCATTTATTCACATACGTACGTTCACTATAATATGAGTATGCTGTAATGCCATGCAAAATGAATGTAGAAATAATTTCTTCAAGTACAATACAAAAATCATACGAAAGATCCACAAAACTGCCGCACGTACCTTTCGTTTTTTTTTCTCTTGAGTGCACGCGCGATACTGGTGATCATGCCATCATACACCAGGACAAAAAAAAAGAAAAAAGAAATGAAGTTCTATTACAACACAACAGATCATTGGCCTCGTTTTATTGACGTGCTAATGATACACGCTCAGAAAATGCACTGAAGTGGATGTCATGGGCGACATTTTCATGAATACACTAATTAGCACAAATGAAGACCAGGACGTAAACTTTACGTTCCCCTCTTGTTGTTAAAGGGCCCCTAAACCACCCAGAGGTCGAAATTTAGTTGTGGTTCATGCAGTTGTGCACGAGTCTACAACGAACGCGTATGGTATGGTATGGTAAAAATTAACGCATAGCTGTGAGAATTTTTCGAAATGGTGCCGTAATAGCGGAGTTACACGCGTTTGATGACCAAAAAACGGCCCTCGCTTCTTTCGCTCTTTCCTTCGCTACTCTCCTCATCGGCTGGTCTCCCCTCCTCGCCGAGTGTTTCTCAAAAGGTCACGTGACATACGTCATCGCCAACGCGCTTCTCAAAACATTGCATACTTCCGTTCTCGTCCACGCTAGCGGCACATATACCGACGGCGAACCGTCTACCATGCCATAGAACGTCTGCCCCGCGAGAGGTGTCCAAAGTAGACGGAAGTTCGGCCGGCGCCCCACCCGCTGCACCATCAATGGCCCAATCGACGACCGCGGAGCTGCGCGCCTCCGCCACCGGCAACGAAAACATCAGCTGCAGCCGGGAGACGACGGGCTCAGCTGTGCTCGCATCGTTCCGACGGCGCCGCTAATATCAGCATATTTTTCTTCTGTGCATACAAGTACTTGCGAAGAGCGATAACAACAATAAGAAAATATTGCGGCTTGTGAGCGTCGGTATTTCATTTCAAACCGCCGTCCGTTTTAGCTTTGAAGGGAACCACAAAAGGCCTAGCGGCGATATCGGCGCCGTCGAGCGATCAGCGGCGGGGAATCTGCCGCACAAATGAGTCCCGGTCTCATCCTCCCTACGTACGGCAAGGAAATCTCGCCGTTCGCGAGCAAGAACCGCTGTTGAACGGCGGCCCGTGAATGGCAAACGCGTGCGATGAGTTACCGTGCCGGTAACGTGACTCAGCGCTTCTCGGCTACCCGCTGTTATGCGAAGCGTACCGCTATAGACCCTGTGTTGTGCGCACGTCTGGAAAGGCCAACACTGTCGCACTCTGTTCGCGCAGCTAATCAGACCGCTAAGCACGACTGTGTTGGAACGTGAGCGATTTGGCACTTGCATCGCGGGCTGTAATTACCGATTCGCAAGGGCGCACAAACGAGCAACACGACGAGGAAGAGCAGAAAGCGCGCGTACCTGCTAGCAGACTAACCGGAAGTCGTAGGTTCTTGTTCAACCAATGGACATCGTTTCCGCAGTTGACATCACCAGATTCCCCCTGCTGACATCGTGACGACCACTGGTGATACCGGAAAGGCGAGGGGAGGAGAACAGCATTTTCTTTTTGGCACTCCCGCAGCACGTAGCGCTGCAGCGTTTGGCATCGTTGATCGTGACGGCATTCTGAACTCGATGCGCGTTTACTTGAAATGTTCAAAAAATATCTGAGGTGGTTTAGGGGCCCTTTAAAGACACGGAAGACCATCTTCGAAGTGTTGTTGGACCAGCGCATGATGTGCGATTGGTGAGAGTCGTGCGACATCGTTCGAACAGCAGCAGGCAACGAACGGTCCTATCCTTTGCCAATTAAGACTTCTTTACTTCTCCCCTCGGTGGCATCGGGTGCCACACCATAAGACGCAAAAAAACAGGGCACTGCTGCGCACACGACACACTGTGAGTGAGTACCAGTAGCGCGAGTCGGCCCACACCAGCCACCATTCGTCGGTCAGAAATCGAAAAACATCGAAACCCAGCAGAAGACCCAGCTCTGACGGAACGGTTCGGCACGGCTTATTCAAGGAGAGAGAACCGGCTTCCTCATTCCGAAATAACCGCCGCTCACTTACTGAACCACGGTTCCCTCGGTCTTCAAAAGAACGGCCCGCTCCTGAGCGCTCAGGAGCGAGCCGGATCTTTTGAAGAGCGAGGGAGCCGTGGCGAAAAGAGCGGCTGGCTCCTGAGCACTCAGGAGCGAGCCAGATCTTTTGAAGAGCGAGGGAGCCGTGGCGAAAAGAGCGGCTGGCTCCTGAGCGCTCAGGAGTGAGCCGGATCTTTTGATCCGCTCTTTTGAAGAGCGAGGGAGCGGTGGTTCAGTGAGTGAGCGGCGGTTCTTTCGTTCTTCAGCCGAAGGCGAGGGGGTGAAGGCGACTCTTGCGAGGAAGGGCGGGAGGGCAATTGCTTTCTCGTACCGCTAATAGATGGCGCGGAAGTCACACCCAGCAGAAGACCTGGCTCTGACGGAACGCATCGGCACGGCTCTCTGAACGCGAGAGAACCGGCTCCCTTTCTCCAAAAGAACCGCTGCTCATTTTTACTGAACGACCGCTCACTCGCTCTTTAAAAAGAGCCGCTCACAAGATCCGGCTCGCTCATGAGCGACCCATCTCTAGCCGGCGTGCTAGTACCGTGGCTGGCGCGCTGGACCATGGGCGGTGAGAGCCGTAGCCGGTGAGCACCATGGCCTGGTGAGCGCCGTAGCCTGGTGAGTGCCGTGGCCGAATCACGTGCGTACGTCCGGGTTCTTCGGCCAAAATGGCGGGAGATGCACCGTTGACTGCGGTCGCTGCCGAGTACTGCTGTCCGCCGACGCGGGACCCGCGTTCGCAGCCATCACGCACGCACGTCCGGGTCACCAATCTATAGTGGTCGCGACATGCGAAGCCTATAGAACGCCGCGTGTATACGAGCGGCGGGACGCATGTCCGCACGCAACGAACGCAGAGATGCAATCTGTGTTTATTTCGTGCGTCTTGCACAACGCTGTGTTGGCGCTGCAATCGGGAGCACGCTTAGGGCGCGCCCCTACAGATATTATAAATAAAACTGGTCAATGGGATCAGCCATCTTTGGATGTAGCTGCAGTTTTGCTTCCAATGCCTTGTATGTAGTATTGATACTTTAAATAAAACTGGTCAATGGGATCAGCCATCCTTGAATGTAGCTGCAGTTTAGCTTACAATGAATTGTATACGACATCTTCACTATAAGGCTATAATTGTATATTTATATCTGCACTGTATCACAAATAGCGAGAAGCTTCGGTGATTATGCTTGTCAGAAAAATAAGCGATACATAGGCAGATATCGAAAACAAAGAGTGGTATATCACAGTCAAATTTGAAAGAATTGATGTGAAGTCAAACCCACAAACTAAGTATGTCAACTTTAACATACAATGCATTTTCCTGCAAGTAAAATGTACAAAAAGACTTATGTTGTATCACATATTTAGAAAAATATTAGCACTGTCCAAGCTGAGCCAACACACAGCAAAATTAAGAGGGGACAGCTCTATTACACTGTGAACCTCAAATAATTTCATATTTCATGGTATTTAAAACACTCATTGAGTGGTATGCAACAAACGTTCGTGGTTGCAGTGAATCTATTGTAAAGGAAGTGAACAAAGTGAGTATATTAAATTATTTTGGAAATAGTAAAACCAATGGTATTCCTGGTTACATAGGCAAATTTCCACAAAGGTCAGGTAAAAGACATACGGGATCAAACTTAAAAAAAAAACGTCATCCTCAGGAGTATAGTTAGCTCACACATAATACATTGAAAGCATTCATAGCATGCCCATGTCATCACACAGTTTGCTATAGTGAAAGGCAGGCGCGGATCCAGGGGGGATGTCCGGATGTCCTGACCCCCCCCTCAGATTTCTGCATCGCCCCCTCACTGACAGGGGATGGCCCTGTCGCAAAACATATGGCCACCAGCATTCTTCACAAGTATTTTTCGCGAGTACCAGTGATATCAACCATGAAGAAGTAAAGCTAGCTCGCTCACAAGCTTAGTTGTATTCCGTCGGTGTGTGGAGTCGCGAAGTTGCCGTAGTTATTTTTTCTCATGAACATCTTGGACCTCCTGGCGCCGGCGGTTCCTTACTCGTCCCGTCGGTCTCGTCGAATGAACGAGGGGACGTCCCTTTTGCCAAGCACGCCGATGTCCGCGCGAGCGCCTCCGCACCTGATCAACTTAGTTGCCCCTTGGGGTATGATCGGTTGCCTCATTGGCTGTCATCGGTTCCGCGACGAACCTGCTTAATGAAAGAGATCACTTGCTGAAGTGTTCACATACGGGGTTTGTCCGAAAACTAATGTCAGTGATTATATTGGGAAGCGACTATACGTCACAGCGCGCTAAGACCAGTTGGGATTGGTGGAGGGGGAAGTTAGCTTACGCACGCGCGGTCGCCCAGTCGTGTGCGACCATCTGGAGAGTAAGGACAAGGTTTTTCGTCAACTCATTTTCATTTACCGTGCAAGCTGTAATGCAGCGCTCGTTGGAACAAAGGATTGCCATCGAGCTTTGTGTGAAACTCACCAAGTCTGCAGTGGAAACTTTTCCTATGATCAAGACAGCTTTTGGTGATAATTGTTTGTCATGACGTCAAGTTTACCGGGGACACAAGGTCTTTTTAGAAGGTAAATTGTGAACAGGTCAGTGATGAAGCCCGCGCTGTACCGCCATCAACAACCATTACCGACGAAAATGTGACGCGCGCGAGAGATATTTTGTACTCGGACCCTCGTTTGAGTGTCCGTTTAGTGGCACAGACAGTAAACATTCCAAAAAGTACCGTTCAGGAGATTTTGACGAATAATTTTGACATGCGAAAAGTGTGCGCAAAGATCTTGCGCAAAATGTTAATGGACGACCAACAATCGAGCCGAGTTGAAACGTGCCAGGAGGTTTGGGACTTGTGCGAAAGTGACCCCCACATTTTGGACAATGTCATCACAGGTGACAAGACTTGGGTGTTTGAATACGACCCCGAAACAAAAAGGCAAAGTGCCAAGTGGCACAGCTCGGCGTCCCCTCGCCCCAAGAAGGCCAGAATTAGCAAGTCAAAGGTCAGGACCATGCTGATTGCGTTCTTTAACATCAGTGGCCTTCTTCACCATGAGTTTGTACCCCATGGCACAACCGTGAACGCCAAATTCTACGTGAAAGTGCTCAAGCGACTCAAACGAAGGATTCATTGCACCCGGCCTGATATCGGGGGCGATTGGAAACTTCACCATGACAGCGCACCATGCAGCCTGCACCGCCTTCCTCGTGACCCGCTTTCTGGCCGATTGAAAGATGCCAACGGTTCCCCAGCCGCCCTACAGTCCTGACGTGGCTCTCCCAGGCTTCTTCTTCTTTCTGCGCTTGAAAATTCACATGAAAGGACATCATTTCGCGACAGTTGGCAAAGTCGAAGAGGCTTGCACCAAGGCTCTAAAGGACATTTCTAAGGAGGCCTACCGTGACGCCTTCAACGGTTGTAAATCTCGCTAAAAGCAATGTAACGACGCAGGAGGAGCCTATTTTGAAACATTTTATTGTGTTGTACCGATCTGATCAATAATTTCTTTTTAATCGACTCACTGACATTACTTTTCGGACAAACCCTGTATAATAAATACTAACGACTAACAGCTAAACTAAGAACTACGCATGGCCAACTTCTTTTAACTGTAGCACTCATTGTGATCACAGTTACACGTTGACAATATCCAGTACGAGCACAGTACCTTTCGTACGCTACAAGTTTTTCATTGTAACTTCGCAGTTTTATTGCCGTACATTAAGCATAGTAGGTAATCAACTCACTGACATTACTTTTCGGACAAACCCTGTATAAATAATAACGACTAACAGCTAAACTAAGAACTACGCACGGGCAACTTTTTTTAACTGTAGCACTCATTGTGATCACAGTTACACGTTGACAATATCCAGTGCGAGCACAGTACCGTTCGTACGCTACAAGTTTTTCATTGTAACTTTGCAGTTTTATTGCCGTACATTAAGCATAGTAGGGTCAGAGCCGCTGGATCCGTTTATCTGAGTGAGCGTTCTCACGGAGCGGGGCGAAGTCACGAGCAGCGGATGCGAAGTGGGGGAGCGTGACGTCAACAGCCAACGCCAGCGCGCGGGCCAAGGATGGCGTCGCGTGGTTAGAGAAACGGGAGCAGATGCGCGCCTTGTGTAAAAGGGTGGCGTCGCGCGGGAAACAAAACATGAAGACGCTGGCTCGTGCTCTCGGCTACTAAACCACATCGTCCTTCTTGTAGGAGGCGTCGTGAGTCTTCATACGCGATGATTCGCATATCGTAAACAACCAGCGCAGTGCTTGCCGCGTTGGAGCTCCAAAGCAAACGAAGGTGTCTCAGCCGAGCACAAAGAATATCCTTAAGGAAAACAACGTGTCCCAACAGAACTCCAAAGACGGACCCGTGCTTACGCATTTATAACAAACCTGCAACAGATCATCCCAAATTTTATTTTAAGAAACAATACAGGCTAGATATGCCGGGTGTTTAAAATTAAGCATTATGGTTTTCTTAAAATTAGGCACTGGGAGGCACGTGAAGACCACCTGCGCAAATAAGTTATGTGGCCAGGGGGACGCAAAGTGAGATGATAATTATCGCTGTCAGCAGCCGAATTGACTAAAATTGAATAATTAACTTTTTATTGACTGCAGTAAGAAACACGACTGCCTCTAAGTTTTCAATACAAACATACCCACTTACTGCAGTCGACAAAAAAAAAAATGATTGTTCAATTTTCCGTAATTGGGCTGCTCACAGCAATTCTTATCATCTCACTTTGTGCTCCCCTGGCTACATAACTTATTTGCAGAGGTGGTCTTCGCGTGCCTCCCAGTGCCTAATTTTAAGAAAAGCATAAAGCTTAGTTTTGAACACCCTGTATTATCAAGCACAGCCGTCAAGCACATGGCTGTATTGGGTAACGTCCTTTTCCTATAAGCTCGGAGAAACCGATATCTGGCTTCGCTACAGGTCTTCTTCCTCTTTCTGGGGTTTTACGTGCCAAAACCAGTTCTGATTATGAGGCACGCCGTAGTGGAAGGCTTCGGATTAATTTTGACCACCTGAGGTTTTTTAACGTGCACTACAACGCAAGCACACGGGCGTTTTTGCATTTCGCCTCCATCTAAATGCTGCCGCCGCGGCCGGGAAGCACACGGGCGTTTTTGCATTTCGCCTCCATCGAAATGGGGCCGTCGCGGCCGGGATTCGATCCCGCGATCTCGTGCTCAGCAGCGCAACGCCTGAGCTGACTGAGCCACCACGGTGGGCTACAGGTGTTGCTCTAGACTTATAAAACGCGGGTTTATCGTGAGCAGAAACGGTGCATTTTGGGAAATAAGAGAGGCTACTATCATCATCATCATCATTGACAGAAGCTGACCCCCCCTCAGAAAAAACCTGGATCCGCCCCTGGTGAAAGGTAGGCCAGCTAACCTACCGTCATTGTCTATACTGTTTAGCTTGGTGCTGAAGAGAACAATTGTTTAAGCATAATCTGCATGCAGGTGATTCAAGCTACAGCATTCAGCAAGACAACAAACATGTACTTGCACAATTTACAATAGGGTATCACATTTTCCCTCTATAAATGTTTGATGTCTGCATACAACGTTCTTGAACAATAGATACGCTTTACAAAGTCACTCAAAAACCAAATACCTTAACGTAGAACCTGGTGGGACAGCCGAAGTTGATGGATAAAGGAATTAATTGTGTGGGCCATCATGAACATAATTCACCCATGAGGAAACTTGTGTTTGCGCTTGTGTTTTTGCTGCACTGCGAGTCGCATACACCCAAGCTCAGACACCCTGCATTGGTCAGCAGAGTAGCCATGATCCTGTAAAATCTCTTCCGTTTGTGGTTCACTGGCTGCAGGGCTTCTCTGAGGGGCAGTGAAGTTAATTACATCGATGGAGGATGGTTTTTCAGGGAAGCGTACAAAGAGAATTTTGATGTGTTCCAATAGAAAGCAATTTCTGCCATCGATGTCCTTGACCTCATTGCGAACTACCAGATGCTTCAATGCTGCTGCAAACTGCTTTGCTGTTAGGTTGTCAATGCAGCCCCCAAATGACCTTATTGCAGCAAAAAATAACTCAAGGTGGTCCTGACTGAGCTTGGAAGTCAGAAGATATGTCAATAGGCCATTTTCTGTAACCAAGTGGTTGTGTAGATGGTTGTCTAAGCACACCACAAAGCCAATGAAGCCTGTCTTTTGGTTGGTCTCTGTCATTAGTTTACCAGCTGCAGACTTCCTAAGTGAGCAAAAGTAGGCCTTCAGTTCTTTGACATACACAGTGACAGGAGCGACATTTTCAGGACACAGCAGCCTTTTCTATTCTTGCCTTGGATGTCTTGAATTCAAAATGTTAAATGCATTGTTGACATGTCTGATAAACTCCAGTTGGCAAGGAATTTGAAAATTTTGGAATTTTTTGAGCTCTGCATTCACTAAGAGCATCTGTTACTGATTGACTAAATGTTTGAGCCAACAATGAGACTTTCATGGCCTGGTTTTTCCAAATAATATGTGCCTGGGTCTTAGTTTGTTTGCCAAAAGTAGGCCCTCTGTGTACTGGATTTCATGCAGCTCATCAATGTGTTTCAACAATATGAACTGTTTGTTCGTATCACAATAGCCTTTTTATCAAACAGGGTGTGCCGCAGTAGCTTCAACATGTGACAGGGATCCAACATGGCAAAGAAAAGCTTTTTTTTTCACTGGATGTGGAAAAGAAGCATCCAGCTCAGTCAGGTCCATCTTGCAGCCAAGGCTGCGCAGCTATGATAAATTCGCTGCAGCACTATCGCAGGTCAAACTCGCAATGTGTGCACCTTTTTCGTGAGTGAAGCTAGCAGCTTGCACCACCAAATTGCGCCTCTGCTCACCACCAAGGCCATCCACTAGAAGGTATCCAATCGGTAGCTTCCATCTGCCATTGATTGCAACAAGCATTAAAACAAATGCATCTTTGGCAACTGGAAAGCTGCCATCATTGACATCAATGCCCATGTCAACATATCCATGGAACCTTTTTCCATCCCACTCCACATATATCTGAATGGCCGTCTCATCCACAACCAGATTGCATAATGTGGAGTGGCTGTGCTTTACCTTCATAGGCAATGCAGTCATTGCCTCTGTTAAAAAGGCAGCAGCCCCATCAATGGATTGATACCATTTACACAGTGTCTGGATGCGGAAGGCATGCGTTGAAAACAGCTAGTACATATCTGTATGCTCTAGGGGAATAGAAATGCAAAGTCAGTGCAAATGCCCTGAGCTCTGCCAAGTAAGTGGGTGACATTACTGCACCAGACTTACATAGCAGTGGACACATGAGCAAGTCTTTTTTTGCCCCATCAAGACTCTGCAACATGGCGACATCCTTATTTCCTAGAATGCTATTGTCAGATAAATCTTCTATGATGTCTTGGAGATGAGCAACCTTTTGAAAAAGCCGGTGATGGGATTGCTGTAGTCTTCTTTCTTCTTCTTGGTCGCAGTTTGTAATTGTGTAACGTCATACGTCATGCCTCAGAAAGGCCTTTTCAGGCGTGTGTTCTGGTGGCTGTGGCTGCAAAATATCACGCGCTGTAACAGGTGCATGAGCAACCAACATGACACAAATCATGTACGCAGAACAAAGTACTTAATGTTGTGGCATACAATATTGTGCAAGCTATGAGGAATATAGTGCTAAATTTTAATTCATTACCTTGTCTACGATGGTTTCCATTTACACGTTTCTGAACTTAATAACTGTGAGGGCATAAAACTGCCATCCACACGAGCTTGCTAGTGGCACCTAATTTTGTGTGTTTATTTATTTGCAAAATACTGCAGACCCATCTGGGCCCAGGCAGGAAAGGTAAAAGTATAAAACAACTAACACAGAAGAGGCCAAGGTAGCATAGTTCAACGCGAGATGTTTCACAGAATCCTTTTAGTTTGAGTGGGCAAAATATACTGAGTTCATATATCACGGCTCATGGTGACCGATTGAACAAATAAAGTGCAGATAAAGTTGTGAAAAACCTGCTCGTCTTCTAGTTCATTGTGTCACTTCAATGGAAAAGTTAAATTGAAAAAGGATTATTGGCCGCCAATTGCTGTTTAATGCAAACCCTGAGAAAACTGACACCGCTGCAGGCGAATATGAATGTTTCAGCTTTTAATTACATGGTTGCCATGGTCATAAATGTTAGTGTCCAAGTGCAGTTCACTGAGTGACATTTATTGTGCTTCAGCTATTAAACAGTTACCATGAAAATAAATGCTACTTCACTTGCAGTTACCTAAGGAAACAAGTATGTAAAAATTGTAGTGGTCGAGTATTATCCTCACCATAGTATGCCTTGCTGTTCGAGGTGCCGCTGGGTTGTGTGTAGGCAGTGCTGCAGAAGCTTCACCCTTGAGCGTCCCGGAGGGCCTTGGACTTGGAGACTGGACAAAATACACCAAGTGCAATGAGGAGGGACTGCTAACTGCAACATAACTTGAAATTGCTGACCGTGCAAACGAAACACCAGATGCACAGTTGAAGCTAAAACCCAGGACTAATAGTGACACCATTGGCTTCAATTAAAATTTAAGCACAATAATGACCAGAAAGCAGGACATTGTTAGGAAGATCAGTGGCTGTATACTGTATTTTTTATCTACTGTCCCAAAAAATGTTGATAAAGCTTACCAGCACAGTTGGCATGTTATAAATTTTATTACTGTTGTAAATGTTGGAGCCTAGCAAGGGTGTTAATTATGTGTGTAATGAGAGGACATGGCTGAAGTATAATTCAGAGAAGGAGTGTGTTTTCCTTATTCCAACTTTACTGAAAAAAAAGTAGTTTTTAATCTTGCATAACACCGCTTTGCTGTACTTTGTTTTATTTTCCTTATCTTATACTTATCCTAGATTGACTAAAATGTGGTTATGATGTAGCATGTATGGCTTTCATTCATTAGCACTTGCTCTAACCAGTGTTAACAATGAAATTTGAACGCAGTATGCTTGTCACCTGAGTCAAAAAAGGGCTGTAATGTAGCTGATGATAGATTGAACAGTTCCATCTCTCTCTTTATTCTGAGCATTACTAATAGATCTTTTAAATCTGCCGAAAACATCTTGCAAAAAGCTGTATGGCATGACAGTATCAAATGCATTTTTGAAACTGCAAAAATTACTTTAAAGGTGAAATCCAAAATATATATTACAGGGAAACACCAGATTTTTGCAAAGCAGATCAGAGCATGAATGAACCAAGGCACACATATGAGAAAATGTCTTAAGCAAGCCCTGTGATCATTACGACAATCAAACATGCCAGGACATGTTGGATTTCGGAAGGCTCATCAGCGATGTCTGAATCAGTGAAGGACGAGGTAGCCGATGTAGCAGTACCCTCTGCTAGCACATCAATCAGACAAGCCCTCAGAGATGTCCATATCCATTGTGGCTTGAGAGAGACCTGCCTGAATATAAGAAAAGCATATTTCACTTCAGGAATGGTGGGGGACATCAACCACAGTCATGAAAAAGGTATGATCAAACTGGAAACATGCATTATGGCTGCATACAGCTGTGCATCAACTTACTGGCTCAACTTGATGCTGTTATGTTCCCGTGGATGTAGCTGCTTCACTTTAAGGTTGACTCATTGCTGTGGCATCGTCCTTTGCAAGCATCTGCAGTTAAAAAATAACCCACCAGATATTTTTAAGGTCCAACAATATCATTTGCTGTGGAATGCATTTACACAACCTTTGCAGAGTCATGCAAAAGACCTCGCATGATCTGTGCATGTTTTCCCTACCCACCGCATCCCCTTGTTTAGAAAACTCTTTGATCTAAGTGTGCTTGTAAAATACACATACAACTAATTGAATATCGGGGGAAAATGGAGCTGTAGTAACTTCGCAGTGCATGTTTCACACAAAAATATCATAGACATAGCTGTAACACATCCATAATGTAATGTAATGCCCGCTCTGTAATGCCTCCATACCTTCAGGGTACTACTAATAAATGAATGAAAATAATGTTCACTCCTGTAATTTAAAGTACAACTGCGTTATTTCATCTCAACTGTTATTTACCTGTTGTTTAAAATTAGTCAACCAACACCATATCTTCTGAAAAAAAAAGAAAAATTGTATTTAGGGGGGGGGGGGGGCTCAACATGGGAAGTGATTAAATTTTGCAACATTATAATTGAACTTTGAACTCACAAGCAGTTACTACGTGCAGAATATTCATTACAATATTACTGTTCTTAGTGACTATTGAAAAACTTAGTATGTTACGTGAAGACTAACCTTTCATGGTTTCTTCAATGAATTAGTTTTATTGCAATTTTGATTGTTTTCAGCAACAATAAATACATAAAAATTCATTCAATAATAATTTTTATAGCAGAAAATGTAATTGTTCGATAAATAGTTTCACATCGTGGGCTTTTTTAGGAGTGTACGCTACCTGATAAAAGTACTTTAAGGAGAAATAGATGTTCAACATTTTGTGGGAATTATGACAAAGTTGAAAAAAACTTGACTAGTATACACCAATATTTCACTAGTTATAATTAACACGAGCACGTAGCGAATATTGCAGTTCCATTTTCATAAATAAAAGAAACGGTAATTGTGCCTACCTATGGAAGGACAGACCATCGTGCCAATTTTCTGTTCAATTAAGGTATCCTGGCACACAACACTTATCATGCAGATGCGTCTACTGCTGACGGGAGTTCTCGCCGGTCTGCTTAGAGGCCAAAGACTAAGCAGAGCAACAGTGTCAACTGCGCTACCTTAACTATGGGCCACGGCCTTAAATAGTGTGACAGAGCGAAGAAGCAAGACGGGAAAATATATTTACAATATTTACATGATTGACAATGATTGACACAACCAGTCAGTCACTGAAGCGTCGTCTTCTTCAGCCTTCAAGCTCTAGCTCCTCTTCCACGATATTGTGCAGAGCAGTGTAACATATGTCCACCTGGCCTGGGAGTGCCGTCCCAGTGCTTCCTAGGTAGAAGAGGACTGGTAGCGTTTCAGGCGGCTGACATGAACGATGTCATGGGAAATCTGGAGGGAGCAAGTAGTAGGTGTGACCGGAGAGATTTCGTAGGCCACGTCGGTCACCTGGCGAAGGACCCGGTAAGGACCGGAGTAGCGAGAATTAGTTTTTCAGAGAGGCCGACGTGGCGGGTTGGAGACCATAGAAGGACAAGATCCCCGGGAGCATCGTCAGCGTCACGGTGACGACTGTCATAAATGCTTTTTCTGTGTGATCTGGGAAGTACAAAGGCGATGGTGAACAACTTGGCGTGCTTCTTCGGCTCGGGCAACGACGTTGCGGGCATACTCAGACACGGGCTCTTGAGGTGCAGGCAGTATTGTGTCAAAAGGCAATATGGAATTGCGGCCGTACAACAAATAAAATGGCGAGTAACCCGCAGTGTCGTGACGCGAGGAATTGTACGCGACTGTGACAAAAGGGAGAGCAGTATCCCAGTCATGATGGTCATCAGACACATACATGGAGACCATGTCCGTTATTGTTCAATTAAGCCTCTCAGTAAGACCGTTCATCTGTGGATGGTATGCAGTAATAAGTTTGTGTTTGGTAGAACAGAAGCTGAGCAAGTTGTCCACAACTGTAGAGAGGAAGTAGTGACCCCGGTCGGTAAGAAGTTGACAAGGAACGCCATGGTGAAGAACAGGAAGTGGGCTACATCTGTTGCACAGGAGGTTGGAAGGACTCTGGTGATCGCAAACCGAGTTGTATAATCGGTTGCGATGGCAATCCACTTGTTGCCAGAGGTAGATGTGGGGAAAGGTTCCAGGAGGTCTACACCAACGCGAGAGAAGGGTTCGGCAGGAACGTCAAGAGGCTGGAGTCGACCAGCAGGGAGTGCAGACGGCCTCTTCTGGCGTTGACATAACTCACACGAATCGACATAGTGGAGGACACATCGGTACAGGCCAGGCCAAAAGAATCATCGCCAGGCACGTCGGTCGTACGTACGAGATTCCCCAAGGTGACCAGCAGTTGGTACATCGTGCAGCTGGGACAGAACAGTGGTGCGAAGATGCCAAGGAATGACAAGCAGCATCTCAGGTCCGCTAGGGTGCATGCTCTGCCGATGTAGAATGCTGTGCTGGAGTACGAACAAGGAAGGAAGGGATCGCTTCACCCAGATGTGAGCTTGTCCATGATACCACATATGGTTGGATCTCGGCGCTGTTCGGTAGCGAGGTCAGCAAAAGCAGATAGTGGAAAAACAGGAGCGTCAGTCACAGGAACATCAGGAGAGTCGACTGGATGGCGGGACAAGCAGTCAGCATCTTGGTGTAAACGGCCAGACTTGTAGGCAACTGTGTACGAGTATTCCTGTAAGCGTAGCGCCCTGGACCGGTAGGGTCTTTCAGGGACAAAAGCCAGCAGAGTGCATGGTGGTCTGTGGTGGCCTTAAATGGGCGACCATATAGATAAGGGCGAAATTTCTCCACTGCCCAGACAAGCACAAGACGCTCACGTTCAGTGATGCAATAATTACACTCAGCGGGAGAAAGCAGACGGCTGGCGTATGCAATCACGCGGTCGTGACCTCGCTGATGTTGGCATAAAATGGCACTGATTCCATGACCACTGGCATCAGTGTGGACTTATGTAGGAGCAGACGGGTCGAAGTGCGCCAGTATGGGTGGAGATGTCAGGAGGGAGATAAGCTACAAGAAGGCGGTTGCCTGTGCAGGACCCCAAGAAAATGAAACGTCTGCCTTCAGAAGAGCAGTAAGGGGACGGGAAACTTCCGCAAAATTGTGCACGAAGCGGTGGAAGTATGAGCAAAGACCCACAAAGCTCCAGACATCTTTAGTACAGGTTGGTACAGGAAACTTCTGCACGGCACGAACTTTGTCCGGTTCTGGGTGCACACCAGATGAGTCAACAAGATGACCGAGGATAGCAATTTGGTGGCGGCCGAAGTGGCATTTAGATGAATTAAGTTGAAGGCAAGCAGTGCGAAAAGCAGAAAGAACGAGCGAGAGGCGCTCCATGTGCGAGGCAAATGTAGGAGCAAAAATTATGACATCGTCTAAGTAGCAAAGACAGATGGACCACTTCAGGCCATGCAGGAGTGTGTCCATCATGCGTTCAAATGTAGCTGGAGCATTACATAAGCCGAACAGCATTACTTTGAACTGGTATAAGCCGTCGGGCCTTATAAAGGCAGTCTTCTCGTGGTCCAAGTCGTTGATGGCAATCTGCCAGTAGCCGGAACAAAGGTCGATAGAAGAAAAGTACTTTGCACCATGGAGGCAGTCGAGGGCATCATCAATGCGTGGTAGAGGATAAACGTCTTTCTTTGCGATCTTGTTGAGGTGCCTGTAATCCATGCAGAAGTGCCAGGTGTCGTTCTTCTTTTTAACTAGTACGACAGGGGATGCCCAAGGACTGCATGACGGTTTGACGATACCTCGAGAGAGCATCTTTTCGACCTCCGTGTGAATGACTTGTTGTTCATGCAAAGACACGCGGTATGGTCGCGTTTGAATAGGGTGTGCGTCACCGGTGTCAATACGATGTGTCGTGAGAGAGGTCTGGCCTAAAGGGCGACCAGGCAGGTCAAAAATGTCACTGAACGAGGCAAGCAGATGGCGTAACTGGTCGACGTGGTGTGGCGGAAGATCGGGAGCAATCATGTATGTTAACTCCGGAAAGACAGCCGGCAAAGAAGATGAAGAGTCAACGGGAGATGACGTAATATCAGCAGTCAAGGCTGATAACTGGCAGTCTTGGGAGGAGGACAGCGTACCCAAGGCTATACCTTGCGGGAGGACGTGGTCCCCAATTCCGAAGTTTACGAGAGAAAGGCTAGGGGAGTTGTTGGCGATAGTGATGACGGTGTACGGAAGAGCAACATGATGGGCAAGGAGGACGTCTGCGAGAGGAGAAACAATATAGTCACCGTCAGGCACAGGTGGAGCAGGGGAGAGGAGGTAGCAGGTCATGGCTTGTGGGGGGAGTTGAATGTGCTCGGCTGAGCACAGTCTGCTGGGAACTTCCTCGGGTGGGTCAGGGCAAGGCAAATCGAGTTGAACAACTCCAGCGGAGTGAGCAGTCGATAAGTGCGGAGTGAGCGGATAGAAAATCAAGGCCTAGAATAACGTCATGGGGACACTCTTGAATAACAGTAAATAATGCAGATGTTTGGCGGCCAGCGACGCCCACACGAGCGGCACACATTCCTATTGTGGCCAGTGTTCTTCCATCAGCGACTCGCACAACATAGGATGCCACAGGTGGCAGGACTTTAGTGAGCCATCGACGAAGCTGGTCGCTCATCACAGAGATGTGCAACCGGTATCAAGCAGAGCAGTAACAGGGACACCATCCACATACACATCAAGTAAATTCCTATCTGTCGGTAAGGTCAGTAGAGGTATTGCAGTCCGGGTCAATCTAGGAGCTGCACCTGTCACCCCTCGGAGCTGCACCTGTCAGTTTCCCGTAGAGCGCCGGTACATGGGGGACGGAGAACGGCGAATAGTGGGTGAGCGAGACAGGGGACGCCGTGGTGAGGGTGAACGACTCTGCCGTGTAGATGCGGACTCCTGAGTAGAGTAGTATGGCTCTGTGGAATCTTCCAGTGGTGGTCGAGTACCTGGTGAGCGGCGGTAAGGTGGGGACGCAGACTGATATTGCGATGACGTCTAGGTATTGTGGCAGTGACGGGAAATGTGGCCAATGTGTCGGCAGTTGAAGCAAATTGGCCTGTCATCGAATGTTCACCATTCAGCTGGGTTGCGAAAAGGCCGAGAGGGGTACTGGCATCGTGAAGCAGGGATCGTAGGAAAGGCGTAGGTATCCGATCGGTTGACGGAACAGACAGACTGAATGCCAAGGTTCGCCAACTCTTCGTGTACGACAGACTGCACGAGAGAAATTGTCGGTCGAGAATCGGTAGCATAGGTCTGGAAGCCAACCAGTGCTACGGCTTCGACCTCTCGCCTAACGACACGAACGAGGCTCTCGGACGTTGGCGGCTGATGCGGAGATTGAACATCCTCGCACGACGACGTAGCAGCTGTGCTTGGAAGACGCGTGAATTGGTGTGTGATGCGGCGACTTTTTGCTTCTTCGAAGCGTTGAAATTCATTAATCACGTCGTCGATGGTGGAAAAATTCTTATATACCAGCAGATGAAAAGCGTCGTCGGCTATGCCCTTCAGTACGTGGTTCACTTTGTCTTCTGACATCCGTCGTCAACCTTGCGGCAAAGGGCGAGAACATCCTGGATGTATGTCAGGTATGATTCGGTCGACGTCTGGACGCGAGACACAAGTTTCTTTTGCGCAGCTCGCTGGCGGCCAAGAGGCTTGCCGAATAACTCGCGGAGCTTTTGCTTGCATTGCTCCTAGCTAGTCAATTCTTCATCGTGGTTTCGAAACCAGACCCATGCCGTGCCTTACAGCTAGAAAATTACGTTTGCCAGCATAACAGTTGGATCCCACCTGTTATGGGCGCTGACAAGCTCGTACATATGAAGCCACTCATCGACGTCAAGATTGTTGGTCGCCTGCACATTTTTGCGGGGGCTAAAGGCATCATTGTTTCCCAGAAGGCGTCGTCAAATGCAACGAATTGTCATCGAAAGGGCAGCTTCGTTGCCTTCACACGTTTGCAGGGTGAAAGGTTCCCTTGTTTCCCTGAAACCACCCCGAAACGCAACCAGTCGGCCTTGAGGTGGACCTCCCGGGTTGTTGGGCGCAATGCCGGTTAACCGACGCCTTCATTCGCAACAGCTTTGGCGCCTGTCTTGCTAATTAAGCGGCGAGACTCAACTGCTGCACACACTCGAATTCCTTCACTAACCTCGGCGCGCGTTTGCAACGCCAACTATGAGTGCATATTCCGAAACCCCCACAGCAGACGAAACCGAAGCCACCGAAGCGAGCCGAGTAAAATCTACTGCTTGCCTATCACATAAGTGCCTATTTCCCATCATCCCATTCCTCTAAATGTTTTATGACTAGGCTTCAAGATTGTCACGTGACGCTCCCTCCTAGTTTTTTTTTTCCTTCCTTCATGACCTAAAGTCACTTGAACCTGGAAAGTACCGCAACCGCCGTAGTTATCTGGCAACAACAGGCAACACTACGCTGTCGTTGCCAGATTTGGTCCAACACGTCTCGGGCAACAGTACCTCCGCCATGTAGCTTCACTTTCAGCGGTTTATATTATGTAAATCGACAACTTTCATCGTCCTATGCATGGGAAGCGGTAGAGATATATACCTATGATCGGAAGATTTTTACAGGCGCCAAATTGCATGCGGCGAGACCAGCGACAGGACGGGTGTTCGAGCGGCTTTCCTTTCATTTGTTCTCCTTCCCGATAACTTTTGTGCTCGTTGGGAAGCTATCCAAGGAGTATACTAAATTGCTTAACAATGTGCATAATTAGGCAATATTACTCGTATTTTCAGCATTTTATACGTCGCAGGCCTACGGGTTTGTTTACATTGACTGCTTTACTTTCGTAGCTAACTCGTAGCTATTCGACGCGTTGCAGCAAACACGAGCGGCTGTTCCTCAGGTTTTATAGGCTTGCTACAGTGAAGAACAGCACGATGATTGTCGCAGTGGGCCCTGTGAAATCCCCCCCCCCCCCCCAAAAAAAAGAACTGTCAGTCCTTCCATGGGGGTGGAGATGGAAGACCAGCAAAGCTGTACTATGGTGGGAATTATGTATTTCCAATTACGACTGTTAAGATGTGATGGTGTAATTGGTTATTTGAACTAATAAAGAATGAGAAATAGATATGACCCGGTGGTTTTCATTTATTTAGTGACCACAGGGACCATGGCCTAGTGGTCGCTACGGTACACCGCCATAGGGTGTACGGCAAAGGTTGGCAGGTTCTTCATAAACACGTCCCCAATGCAGCGCGCGTTCGGTTCGAACGCGGGCAAAATGCCGCCGCCGTCGACAACAGCTCTTAGCGTTGCTGGTGCTGCTGCATGTCCAAGTTTATACAGCTCCTCAGAATTTTGAGAATGACAGCCCATAAACAAATGTCATGAAAAAAAAAATACACCGGCAGCGCATGCCTTTTATGATAAATCTTCTCAGACTGAAATATTAAAAGTGCGAAACAAATGCTCGAGCCATTGAGAGTATTTTTCTACACGCTGACACGACCATCGGAGACTGAGCCCTTACCAGCTTCGCTATAAAAAACGAGTTTCGCTTAGCTAGATACAATATAAATTACATGTACTCGGAAAGTGAAGCATTCAACTGTGCACCACTCGTTCTAAATGCAAAGCGAACCGGATGCTCGTGTGTCACACAGAATTTTTTAGGCTGACCAGCTATCAAGCGCGGCCCCGCATCGTTTATAAGCATGGATGTAATCGCTTTCTAAAGTGGTTATACTGATTTACCCATGCTCAAAACGGTGATACAATTCGACTTTCACGACGATAAAAGGTCCTTGAGCGCAGTACAAGGAAAGGGTTGCTAAAACAGAGTGATCCGGGTCAGGTTCCCCTTGTTTTAAGCAGTAAATAAAGAACAACACACGAGAAAATGTATATTTTATCATTTGACATTGACAAGTCGGTAGATCTTTACTGCAGGGGTTTTCTCGCTACATTGTTATTTTTGACACAGCCGCCTGCATTCCGACGCTCTTCGAGCCACATTTTTCTTGGTTCTGCATATTTCTGAGCACCTCCTCGCTTTGCAAAATAAATGGTTATGCGCAAACACAGACACAGTAATAGATATGGACGAGCACAAACTTTCAACTGATTTTATTTTTATTTTCCTACGTTGTAAATATATACTCAACCGGCGCGGTGGCTCAGTCAGCTAAGGCGTTGCGCTGCTGAGCACGACATCGCGCGATCGAATCCCGGCCGCGGCGGCCGCATGTCGATGGAGGCGAAATGCAGAAACGCCCGTGTGCTTGCGTTGTAGTGCACGTTAAAGAACCCCATGTGGTCAAAATTAATCCGGCGCCTTCCACTACGGCGTGCGTCATAATCAGAACTAGTTTTGGCACGTAAAATCCCAGAAAGAAGTCAATATACAGGGTGTCCCAGCTATCACGCAGCACGATTTAAAAAAAAAGGAACGGCATTACGCGAAACAAACCTAGTGTGTATTGTTTCCAGTTCAGTGGTGTAGCCGCCAGTAATTTTTTGGTTACTGAGATTTAATTAGGTAATTGCATGTAATTAATTATCTAACTCGAGAAATACTGTCCTAATTATCAAAGTGTCAATGAGAAAAGTGTAGAGCATCATGAAAAACTACCGATACAGCTTTCTGTTGCTCAATACGTGCTACCTAAAAGTATTTTTCCGAGCGTGAAAGAAGCCCGCGAATACACGCAGAATTGCCACGTGACTGGCCGCTCGAGGCACTTTGCGTGTATTAGCGGGCTTCTTTTACGCTCGGAAAAATACTTTTAGGTAGCACGTATTGAGCAACAGAAAGCTGTATCGGTAGTTTTTCATGTAGCTCTACAATTTCTCATTGACACTTTGATAATTAGGACAGTATTTCTTGAGTTAGATAATTAAATACAAAACCTAAATAAATCTCAGTAACGAAAAAATTACTGGCGGCTACTCCACTGTACTGGAAACAATACGCACTAGGTTTGCTTCGCGTAACGCCGTTCCTCTTCTTTAAAATCGTGCTGCGCGATAGCTGGCACACCCTGTATACTCGCAATTACTTATGTACAGCAGCGGTGATCACATGACACACTTCAAAGATTACAACATGCCGCGCAAGAACATCATCTCCTTAAAAAAATTTATGTATCACTTATACAGGCATCTCCTTTTGACAAAGTATAAAAAGCTTTCAACAGTTCACGGGCAGTGGTATCGCTGGGCGCGTTAAGTTAAGGCGCTGGAGCGCGCTCTAGCCAGCAGAGCGCGCTCTTTTTAAACTTAACGGCTTAAAAAGCGACTTCCGGTGCGTCATTACGGAGCGCGCTCTACGCGCTCCACCCTGGAGATGGTGCGCGAGAGCGCGCGCCTGCTACGACTTCCGGAAAAATGACGTATTTCCGACTCTTACCACTTATGCAAGTCCGTGCTCCTTGCCCACTCGTTCCTGCCGCCGCTGCGCAGCCGGGCGTCTGCTCTAAGGCATGATCGGGAACTTCGCGTGTTGGCGCGATTTGAGCTTATCATTAACCGAAAATGACGGCCCGATCATTACTTGCCAGACGCTCAGGTACATAACCGAACAGTCGCAGTTTGGCGCCTTCTCGTCGCTACGTTCATGTGTATGACTTCTTCAGGTCCTCATGGTATCATGCAAGATGTTGGGGCACTGCTCTTTGAATTGTGTGTCCGTGTATCTGGGCGCAAGGTTGATCACATAATCCTGGATGCCTCGGATCATAAGGCTTTCTGTCCTCTTGCGATCGGCAATGAGTCATCAGTCAGCATACCGCGGAGCAGAAATAAATCCTCGGATAGGGTACCTCTGAGAACAGCACGAACAGCTTGCGTCGCATATATAAGCCGCTGCTGCTGCATCCGTCACCGCGCGTCAAGTTCTTCTAGCTCTTCATCGTCTATCAAAAACTGCAGGAGGGTGTTTATCGGCGGCGCCATCTTCAAAAAGCGCGCGCAATGCGATAGCGGTTGCGGAAGCAACATAACATTCGCCAGACGGCGCGTTCGTGCGCCCGAAAGCAGTCGGCGAAAATCGCCGTTAAGTTAAGCTCCGAAGGCGTCGCACTCGAGCGCACTCGAGCGTGCTCCTTTGGAGTTCGAGCGCGCTAACTTAACGCGCCCACTGCTTTTGCCCAAAATCTTGATACCTTGGAAATTCGGTTCGCACATGGAATGCCGGACGTGCGCAGGCAAATGCGCATTCTCATTATTTTTAATCGCCAGCTCATGTTCTCTTGCACGAACGTTGACACACCGGCCAGTTTGCCCTACGTACGTCTTTCCACATAATAGCGGAATTTCGTACACAACGCCAACCGCGCATTTTACGTAGGGTCGCTCATGCTTTTGCCGCATCCTCCAGGATACTTTTTACCGGAGCATATCCTTGGGCAGAGCCCAGCGAGCTTGCGCAGGGCTGAAAAAACAATCGGCACAGCGTGCCTACTCTCAACCTTCTTCAAATTATGAGGTGCGATGTATGTAGGGCAAAACTTCACGATGGCTGCAGCCCAGGTTTTGCACCAGAGCGGGCTGCTTCTGACTCTCGCAGAAGAGCCTCTGCAACTGCTGTAACTACCGTGCAAGTGTAACCGGCATCCAACACACGCCGAACCTGGACATTAAAACTATCCTACCCGCCGTGGTTGCTCAGTGGCTATGGTGTTGGGCTGCTGAGCACGAGGTCGCGGGATCGAATCCCGGCCACAGCGGCCGCATTTTGATGGGGGCGAAATGCGAAAACACCCGTGTACTTACATTTAGGTGCACGTTAAAGAACCCCAGGTGGTCCAAATTTCCGGAGTCCCCCACTACGGCGTGCCTCATAATCAGAACTGGTTTTGGCACGTAAAACCCCATAATTTAATTTAAAACTATCCTGCATAGCATGTGGGCACGATTTCCTGAGTGCAGAACCCAGACAAAGTTTCACGATCCCCCGCTTGACTAGCTTAGACAGCGCAGAATCATATGGCAGTAATGCCTTTTGCGCTCGTGTGCTATATATTCACTTTATTTGCGGAAGGCAAACAGGAGCTTTCAAGGCAAACGCATGAAAAAGCTTCTCGATCACATTATGGCATTTAGGCAGTTCGACGATACCACAAAGCTTCTCAGCCGTGCGATATCATAAATTTATCTAGTCGGAGTGAAATTGTCGTGCATTATCCAGTGCAGCCAGACAGCCCGGCACTTGCTGTCGCTCTTTCCGCTTAATTGGTATTGCGAAAAGAGCTTTCCCAGACTCCCGGTTGTTGCTGCACCCGGAAGCGCACTACCCGGGCACTTCCTTTCGTTCTGTTTTAAGTCTACGAAAGTTACATATGGCCTAAATTACATAAAATGGAAAATCCAACCTCGTCGATGGCTGATACGCTCGGCGTGTGCGAGCGATGGCTTTGTCTGCTTGTCCGCTCCGGCGCGGCGTGAACCATCTACGGCGGAAAGTGATCATCTCAAGGCAACTGACCAATCGGCGGCGCGGTGGCGAAGAGAAAGGGTCTGCGGTACTTTCCAGGTTCCAGTGGCTTTAGGTGTAACGTGGGTGCGCGCCACGTGTGGCGTTACGCCGGCCCAAAGCGGAAAGGAGTAATGGTGCCAGCGCTAACGGTTGCAAATGCCATTCTATGCTTGAAATCGGATATCTTGTCGGGGTTGGAAGTTAATCAAAGACCGGTTGGCTTTGGGTGCCCACAGTAAAACCCCAAATGAGGCAGTGCAGGGTGACATGGGTTGGTCCTCTTTTGAAGTCAGAGAAGCACAGATCAAAATTAGTTTTGAAGAAAGGCTCAGGAACATGGATGAAAATAAATGGGCGGCTAAAGTGCACAAGTATCTGTACCTGAAAAGTGTGGACACAAAATGGAGGAAGAGGTCAAGGAAGTTGGCAACCAAGTACAGGGTAATTGAAACTGTAAATAGACAACCAGGAGTAATCAGAAAGAAAGTGAGAGAAACAGAGACAGTGAATTGTATGCAAAGAATGGACACAAAATGAATGGATGGATGGATGGATGGAAAAACTTTATTTTGGTCCATTGGGTCGCGCTAGTTTCCTAGCCCGAAGCGGGCCGCTCCCACGTTGGGACCGAAAGGCCTAGCCTATCGGCCGCTTCGCGGGCCCGTTGGACTGCCCATAGCTGTTCATCTAATGTGAGACTGCGTAGAGCTGCATCCCACCGCTCTTCAGTGTTGTCCTTGTCGCTGCGTAACGCGGAGCAACGCCAGAGCATATGACTTAGATCTATGGTGTCGTTACATTTATCGCATGTTGTATTAGTAGATATCTCCGGATAGATCTTGTTGATTAATAAAGGGTTCGGATAAGTTCTCGTTTGTGAGAGTCTTAGCGTAATGGCCTGAGCTCTATTTAGTTTACTGTGCGGAGGGGGAAAACCCTGCATTGTAGGTAGAAGTGCTTGGTTAGCTCGTTGTACGTGAGAAGGTGGTCCTTGTAATCAGGAATCTCAGCATCTTGCCTTGTGGCTGCATGGTTGGCAAGTCCTCGTGCAGCATTGTGGGCAGATTCGTTGAGGTTCACGAGAGCACCGTTGGTTTCTCCCATATGAGCAGGAAACCAGATGATCGTGTGCGGTTTGACAACCTTTCCGTCGGGAATTGCCAGGGCCTGTCTAGAGATGACTCCTTTGGCAAACGCTCGGACGGCTGCCCTAGAATCGCTGCGGATCCTGGATCTCTTTTGGTCTAAAAGTGCCAATGCGATGGCTACTTGTTCTACAATGTCTGGTTGCGTGGTGTACGTGGAAGCCGAGTTGACGACTTCACCTTTGCCGTTCAGAATGTCTGCTGTGAAGGCTCGTCTATTGGGCATGAAAGCCGCGTCGACGAAAGAGCATTCTTCAGCCTGATTTTGAGCTTTCTCTAGCAGGGCTTTGGCTCTGGCTTGCCTTCTGCCCACGTTATGAATCGGGTGAACATTCCTTGGAACAGGCACGACTGTGATATTCCTCTGCAGATCTTTAGTAATTTCTCTATGATTATTATCTATTGCTGTAATTGGTATACCAATTCGTTTGAGGATCTGTCTTCCTGATCGCGTGGTAGAGAGTCTAAAGAACTGGGCTCTTTCTTGTGCCTCGGCTATTTCCTCCAGTGTATTGTGCATTCCTAATTGCATGAGTCTTTCGGTTTCCGTGTACATAGGTAGCCCAAGAGCTACTTTGATTACCTTCCTTAACAATGCATTCAGGTTGTCTCTTTCGGATCTCTGCCAGTCGTGCATGGATGCTACGTAGGCGAAGTGACATAGCACAAAGGCGTGAAGCAGTCTAACGACATTGTCTTCTTCAAGCCCATGTCGGCGGTTAGTTACTCTTTTGATAAGCCTAATTGCGTTGTCCACTTTCTTAGCGATACGTCGAAACGTTTGATTATTGGACCCGTTGGCTTCTATCACCAAGCCCAGGACCCGGATGGAGTCCACCCTTGGGATGACGCTTCTGCTCCTGGTATAGAGCATCATATCGTTCTCCCCAGGAGGAATCCATCCCCTGGGTTTGCGGCCTCTTCTCTTAGGTCTGTATAGTAGTAGTTCCGATTTGTTGGGTGAGCATCGGAGTCTCGTTGGGATGAGGTACTCTTCAGTGACGTTTATGGCTTCTTGTAATCTTTGTTCTATTTCTCCGTCGCTGCCTTCAGTACACCATATCCACCGCGTAAATTGTGTTTTCAGTACACCGCGTAAATTGTATTCTATGCCTTCGATGCCTTCGAGTCTTCTAGCGAGACCTATCATGGAGATATTAAAGAGAGTGGGCGAGATGACTGCTCCTTGGGGTGTGCCTCGGTTGCCTAGCTTCATTGTATCTGATGTTAGGTCCCCAGCCTTGAGCGTAGCCATCCTTCCACTGAGAAAGGCTTCGACGTATTGATGAAAGTGACTACCCAGACCGAGGTTCGAAATGGTTTCGGGTATAAATGTATGGAGGATATTATCAAAGGCTTTCTCCATGTCTAGTCCCAGTATCGCTCTCGTGTCCCTAGTCTTGTGGCTGAATATTTGGTTCTTGAGTAGGAGCATGGCATCTTGCGTAGATAAACCAGGTCTGAAGCCGATCATCGTGTGAGGGTAAACCTCGTGCTCTTCCAGGTACCGAGATAATCGATTCAGTATTACATGTTCAGCAACCTTTCCCACGCATGATGTGAGTGAGATCGGTCGTAGATTCCGAGGCCAAGGAGCTTGCCGGGCTTTGGGATTAAAATGGTGTTAGCGGTCTTCCATTCGCCAGGAACGTCACCGCTCTTCCACATCTCATTAATCAGTTGTGTCAAATATTCTATGGAGTCACCATCCAAATTGCGGAGCATCTTATTTGTTATCCTATCGGGACCGGGGGCAGATTTCCCATTAAGATCGTGTAAAACCTCCCTGACCTCTCCTCAACTCAGCATCTAAAGTTGGGTTGTGTGTTCCCGTATAATACAATCGAGGAGGTGGCTTCTGTGTGTCCTCGACGGATAGGTACCTATTCACTAGCTGTACAATAACTTCCGACTTGGATAAGTCATTCTGTGCCACGTGCAAGATTTTGCTTAACGTGTTACGTTGATTCGATTTCGTGTTAGTTTCGTCTAGTAGGTGCTTCAGTAGATTCCAGGTTCCTCCTTTTCTCATTCGGCCGTCTATAGAGTTGCAAACCTCATCGCACTGTTGCTTAGAGAGGGTTTTGCAGTGCTCCTCTATCGCTAAATTGGTTTCGGCAATTTTCTTTCTCAGCCTACGCTTGAGTCTATGACCCTTCCATCGGTTGAGCAGAGATTGCTTAGCTTCGATGAGGTGCGCCAATCGGCTGTCCATCTTGTCGATCGGGAGATCCGTTAGCTCCTCTTAAGTTGCGGCGCCAACGTCCTCCCTTAGTTGTGCGGTCCATTGTTCCAAGCTTAGGTTGACTTCTCCAATCACCATTTTCTTTCTGATTTTACGGAATTCGTCCCAGTCCACGACCGAAAATTTGCGTAGTCTCTTCTACCTAATGTAAGTTGATCATTATTATGTTATGATCACTACCCAAATCTTGGTTCAAGTTAGCCCAGGTGGGTTCCGTTGTGTTGCGAGCAAAAGTGAGGTCAGGAGTCGTGTTTCTACATGTCGATGTGCCGCATCTAGTTGGGAATGCTGGGTCCATGATGAGCGTAAATTCTAGGTCTGTCGCTTCGCGCCATAGACTTTCCCCTTTGTTCGTATTATAGGAGCAACCCCGAGCGTGGTAGTTTTAAAATCTCCGGCAACGATTAACGGTGTGTCTCGAGCTAGTTTGACTGCTTTGGTAAGTAGGGACTTGAACCTTTGCTTCAGATCTTTAGGGCTGCTGTAGACATTGAGAATAAAGATGCTGTTCTGATTGCCAAGTGAAGAGTTTGGAATGATTTCCGTCATGATGTATTCAATGTTGTTACCAGTAATCTTTACATCGTGCCTGATGTCCGTAGCCCTGTTACTAACTAGGGTGGCGATACCTCTCCCCCCCTCGTTACTGTTCATCTCCAAGCGATACCCGGGCAAAGTGACGCTGTGGGTGAGCATTTATTGGAGTAGGATAACGTGCGGTTTCTCGAGGTGGGATCGAATAAATTGCTGCAGGGGCGCCTTATTATGATGGTAGCCCCTGCAGTTCCATTGCCACATTTTGAACTGCCAAGTTTGGGCAGCCATCTTGCTTGGGCTGGGGTGTATTATTTAGTGTAGTGACACTGTTGGACTTCGTGCGTTGTACGAGAGGATTAGGGGCCTTTGGATCCAGAGCTGGGACCACCGTATCGTTAAGATATGCTTCGATCTTGAGGAATCTCTGGTTAGTGCGCTCTTCCATAGCTGCAATACCTGACTGGAATTGCGTCAGCCTTTCGTTTATCTGCTTGACGCTCTCGCTGAGTGTCGTGAGCATGTCTCTTATTTCAGATTTTGCCCTGGTAGGCGCTTGTTCACATGTTGTTATGGCCCGTTTCTTGGGCGCGGGTTTCTCCTTTTCCACCTCTTCATTGGTTACGTCCATGGGTCGAGGGATTTCCGATTGCTTGCTCCCGCTGCTAGCAGAGGGTGGCTGATTTCTTGCGGCTATCTGAGAGCTTCTGATTTCGGCCATCTCCGTAATGAGCTTTTCTACCATGGATCTTAGCTTATCATTTTCTCTTTCTAGTTGCACTATCCTATCACTTTCTACACTGTTATGCTTATGCTCTGGCGTTCGCTCGCGCGTTACCTGTGGTCCCTGCACTCCTCCTCGGACTCGATCGGCACAGGTTGACTGCCTGGGGTTTGACGGTCCTCCAGGCGATTCGAAGCACACCTGCGCCCCGTTGGAGAAGGGGCGCGCCCCAGCTTTGGATCTGCTCCTGGATCTGCTCCTGGATCTCGAGCGGCCTCTGGTTCTGGAACGACTCCTGGAACGGGAGCGTCCTCTGGATTTAGGGCGCCTTTCCACCGCTATTTGTGGGTTGGTGGGCGTGCTGCAAATTTGTTGCAGTCTTGCTTCTTCGTTGGCTCGTTCTCTTCTTCGTCTTCTGACCACGTATGGTATTTGAAAACGTTGCTTGCAGGCTTTATCGGCCGTCAGGTGCGGTCCTCCGCATAGGCCACATTTCGGTGAGCATTGATGCGACTCCTCTGGGTTGGGTGTGCCACATCCTCTGCACTTTGATTCTTCGGGGATCGGACACACATCCACTCGATGACCTAGCTTGCCACATGCGTAGCAAATGTCCATTTGCTTGCGGAAGAAAAAACATTTCACCAGGGTCGGGCCGTACCTAACGAAGTTTGGTACTTTAAGGCCGTCGAAAGCGATGAGGGCTGTACGCGTGTTCTTAATTCTCTTCGCTGCTAGGGCGAGCGGATTTCTGTCGTTGACAATGTTTCTTTCCAGGACCGCAGGACCATTGTTGACGTCAATGTTGCGTATGACGCCCTTGCACGTGGTGTGCGGAGCCGCTTCATAGACGCTGACTTCGAAGTCCTTGCCTCAAATTTGGATCAGCCTGATTCTTAGTGGACATAAAATGACCATGGAGATTTACAAGATATTAGAAAGGAAAATCTGTACGATAACACGAAGGGAAGTGCCTCGCTATTTTAGGTTAGAGCCGGTTGCCTAAGGAAAAAAGCATACTGGAGCAAATATTGGAAACTAGATGCGGTATGTGTATGCTGCAGCAAAAATGCGGAGACCACTCAGCACATCCTAATGGAATGCGGAGGGATTCACCCAGTGAGAACCGCGTAGTAAACGTGCACCTTCCAGAAGCGCTTGGATTTAAAGTGGACGGAAGCATCAACCAGTCAGCAGTCGATATAAGCAAGAGACGTTTAGAATATTGGTGGAGAAAAGCAGGGAAGAGAATGATAAGACCGAATTTGTTAGTCATGCATAGGTAGCGGAACAAGGTAGATGTTTAAGGGTAAAAAAAAACAATTAAGGCAATGTATACAATAATGCTAGGTAAAAAACATGTATAGCATACCTGATTAAATCAAGCAAGCTAGGTGACTATTTGTCACGGCCTCCTTTCAAAGGGGATGCCATTAAATCATCATCATCAGCGGACATACTACACTCTGCTAGCTCTGCGTCACCGCGTAGCCAGCGTGACTGGCGGCGTTCGGCGCGCTTTGGCTTCTTCGGCGTCGCCGGCGCGGGAATATAACATTTTTCATCTCATGCACGCCAGAGCCTGAGTCGTTAGACCAGAGAGCAAGCCGCGCCGCTAGCTTGACTGGCTGGCAGCATGCGAGCCTAAATAGTTCGGGTGCACCGAAGAGATTGCGCTGAGTCATGCGCCTTTGCCAAAAAAAAAAAAAAAAAACTCTCTGCGCTGCGGCAACATGCCATCGCCGCACTGCTGCGGGCCACATTCAACGCGCTGAATGCAAAGGCGGCAAATTTTAGGTGATCCTGCAGGCGTCGCCGGCGTGACGTGTCCAACAACACCGGGCACGCTGGAAACGCCACAGCGCACTTTGATCTCTTCTCACAGCGATGCTCTCGCCTGCTGCAAAGCTGTTAATAACAGCCTTTACACCGGCGAAGTGTTTGTGGTAGTAATGGCCGGTCTTCCGCCAAGTTCCCCGGCGGGTGATTATATTATAAACAAAATAAAGCTTACACAGATCACGAAAAAATGCACTTTTGGGATCTCAAAATCAAATATACGCACAGTTCCTGCTTGCATGTTAAATAGGCACGATAAGGGAAAAACGGGCATTTTGCCTAAAGTTCCCGTTTATATTCATCACTAAGAACAACCAGCCAATTAGACCCCTATTACTTCCGAAAGGTAAGTCTCATAACTTGCTTATCTAGTTTTTCTGTCTTTGATGTATCAGTTGCTCAGATTGGCATACATCTGCGAAGGACATTACGTTTCTCCAATTGAATGTACACATTTTATTAACCTGTCTGTAACACTGTGACACCACAGTAGTAGTAAAAAGTAATCGAATTGATTATCTAATGGTTCAGAAGTCTGTGCGTAGCCCGTTAATGTGCTGCAGTGCTTTTCTAAACCAGTGAAGTGCTTTAACGCCACATCATCGGACACACAGTTGGGGCGGCATTCTCGGGCGATCACTTTTGTGGATACTTTCATTTCGCGTCCTTTCACGGCGGGCACGTCGGCGTCAACAGTGTTTCTAGGACACTGTCTTGGCAGAGTGCGAGGAGTGCCGTCTCGCCTTGAGACCAGTGATGTTCCGTACCTAGCAGCAAAATTCCCATGCCTATGCACGAGAATTCCCTATTTGCGACAATTTTCCCTGCATTGTGGGAAAAAATCCCCGCAAATTTCCCTGCAAATATATGTACTGGGTGTTTAATTTTAGCTGCACTTTTGAATGAATTCTCAGGACTGAACCAGTTTTAAAGACGATTTTCCACTGAATATAGTGCAAGCACAAACATCGTCACGCGCCATGAATGCTTGTTAGTTTACGTAAAAAATCGCACGTTAGGCAGTAACTATGGTATCATGAGAAGTTACATGTTGGTAATTTCAGAGAGGTTTCACGAATTATTAAAACAAGGCTATTGCAGCAATAACTTTTACATAACAAATGAGTAAATGGCTAGGCCATTAGTAGCTATCTATTCATTTCAATGTAGAAAAAGGTATATTTGTTTACCTATTTTTTATGGTTGTTTACCTATTTGCTGGAATGGCTTTTTTTTCGAATGTCTGAATTTGAAACAAGCTTCGCTCACGGTGAACCTTAAGGTACATCGTGCGCGAAGTTTGTATTCAAAAGATAGCGTACACGAACAATTCTTTCTGTACGCTATCTCTGAAGCGAAATAAGCCAACAATAATTGCGGCGTTAGGGCCATCTCTGCTCTTTCTCTTGTTTCCTTTATACACCTCACTGTGCTCTGTTCATAATAAAGTATTGTTGAGGCTAAAAAATTGTCGAATAAATACACATGCGTATGGCTGTAAACCACTACTGACCGTGAGTGAAAAGCGCGTAGTGGTGAGCGAAGCGGTCACTGCACGCACATAAGTATTTCACTTGCCCGCGCGAGTAATTTACCTTTTTTTCGTTACCCTCATTCTTGCAAGCATGATGCTATTGCCCGCGTACCCATGCGAATACCGTTTTTTACGTTCTTTCCTTGCGCGGGTTCATTTAGCGCGTTTATACTCATGCACAGTTACCGCATTACCGTTCCCGAACTCTAGCACCGGAGCTTGTATGCCGCGCTGATGAGTGTGACACGTTAGTTTTTGCATTCTCTTGCTGCCCAAGCACAAAGACAACGCTCAAATATGGGTAAGTTCTATGCAGCACCACTATGTTGAAGTTAAATAAACATTAAGTGCTTTTTTTTTTTAAATTGAACGCAAAAAACTAGCGCGCGTAGCAGACGACCCTGGCTTTTCGCAAAAAGCCCCCGGGTCGGAGCATGCAGTAGCGGCGCGGCGCGGCGGTTCCCAGAAAAAGGCCCTCGCCGGAGTCGGCGCTTTGGACCATAGAGTTTCTCACTATAATACCTAGAGGCAAATCGGGCGCTGCTGCGCTGAGGTATTCTTGGGAATGTCGGTATATTGTGACTTCGGATTGGCATCGTTCTTGGAGAGCCAAAACACCTTGAAGACGTGCCTGGCTATAGCATAGTTCCGTTTGTCGCAATGATTGATTTCCTGCTGAAACAGCACGTAAAAAGCTGTTTTCAGCTTTATTATACACAAGAACTTGTTTTGTTTAATTATGAGGACTTGTTATTGGATGTGCGATTATATATGAAACGAAAAAAAGTATCAGCTGGCTGCTAAAGTTGGAGTACAGACCGCAAATTTCTCGCTCGCTTTGGAACAACTTGTCGTCTGTTCTTGCTTTTCTGCGCTTGATTCTGCATTGTATGCCAGTAAAGTTTATTGATAGATGTCATATGGGTGAATGTAAGCCATTTATGTAAATTTTATTTTAAGAACGTATTATTGTGCAACCATATCCACGTTTTAGACGAAGTCTCGTACAACACCAGCCAGCACAAGCCCCGCTGACGCATATCCCGTCATTCCCGTGACGGCACAGCGCCCTTTAAGAAACTCGCATAGACGGGGGCGCCAGATTACCCTCTAGGTGTTATGGGGAACCAGCGCTGGAGTTTCGAGCTGACACACAGCGCGTCTTGCGGACATCGCGCGCATTGTTGAGTCATACAAACAGAAGAAAATCCCCAGCGGCGGCATACGGTGGGCGACGTGCAAAACCCCAGAAAAAAAGTTTGAAGGCCGTCGTTATCCCTTCGTGGTGAATTGCTACAACTAGAAAAGCCGTAATATAGACTTATCAATCTATTATTTTTCGTGATAAACTACGATCATGAGCAACGGCGACGTCAGATTCAGGCAGGCGCGATCTCGCACCGTTTAATATTCAACTGTTTCTACAGCTTCTCCGGCATAATATTCGTGTGAATTTTATTTTATTGAAACCGAAAATGGCAATGCTTCTAGTCCAAAAATATATACATGTTCTTAGTACAGGATCGCATATATTTACAGCCGGCATTTTTTTTTTTTGGGGGGGGGGGGGGCGCTAAGAGTAATAATAATGCCAGCCGGCGTGTAAATTCTCACAGGGTTTCCTTCGGTGCGTGGTGCCTTGTGACAAAATGAAAAGGCAGCAAATGAGAATGCTAATGATACGTACACTCCCACAGCGAACATATACAGTTAACACTTCGTGTTTACTGCAGCAACACAGCGCATCGACGCCGCTATACCCGCGACACAAACATGGGTATGCAGCTTCCATTCCAGGCAAAATGATGCCCGCTTAAGTAAAGTGACGCGTGTATATTGTTCATTTTATTTTTTTAAACGTTTATTTTAAACAACAGGTTTTTTTTCTGAGGGGGGGGGGGGTCAGCTTGTGTCGATGATAATGATCTTTCGTGTTAATGAAGACGAAGTTAATTTAGGCACAGTTAATTAAGATAAGAGTTAAGGAACTCTAACCCATGACCAGTGGTGGGAGTCGAACACACGACCTTTGGTCGGAGTCGAACCCAGACCATTGGTGTGAATGAAGGACAAGTTAATTAAGGTACAGTTAATTAAGCCACTCGAACCCACAACCTTGGGTGGGAGTCGAACCTGCAACCTTTGGAATGAAGAGGGATATGACTAAGCGAATTAAGGCGGATGACTAAACGACGTAGACTATGCGAATTAAGAGGGATGTACATACACGTCATGTGTCCGTCTTTAATGCATCAGCATTTGTTTGGGCTTTCGCCTTCAAGTCGTCTTAGGGATAACATAAGAGACCCTGTGATTTTTTTAATGTGGAAGAGCAGAGGGAAGAGGTGTTGCAGTAGAGTAACAGTCTGGGTCAGTTGGTACATACTGAATAGTAAAAACCAGTCAAAAGACGAAGGACAGAGAAGAGACGTGGCACACACGACGACTGGACTAACAACTGTGCTTTATTGCAAAACCCCGTCTCTCAGGAAAACCCGGCGAGCATGCGCAGCTCAAAAGCCGACACCCACACACAAACAAAGGTGATTGCAAAACGCCACATAGCTAACGCCAGTGGGATAGGAAACTAAGTTCCTTCTGCATCAGTGAGAGAGAGGTAGAACTGATGCAATTATCCCCTTGCAAATTGATATGGTAAGCTTCGAGAATTTCACGCTCCGTCTTGCCCTTGCCCCTACCAAGGATTTTAACATTGGAAAAAAGCTGGACGCAACCGCATTCCTGACAATGGCGAGGCAGATTTGCTCCATCAGAGGTATTCCAAGAATTGTAGTGTTCTCGCAGCCTCTCATTAATACACCGGCCTGTTTGACCGATGTAAACTTTTTCACAAATCAGCGGAAGCTCATACACCACACGTGTAGCACAAGGAATGTAACCGTTGTCATGACACGCGGGGGGTCTATTCCTGCCGCGCGCCACACGTGAGCAAAGGCCTGAAAGTTTGCAGGGAGCAGAAAAAACAACGTTAACGCCTTCTCGAAGCTTACAATATCAATTTGCAAGGGGATAATTGCATCAGTTCTACCTCTCTCTCACTGATGCAGAAGGAACTTAGTTTCCTATCGCACTGGCGTTAGCTACGTGGCGTTTTGCAATCACTTTTGTTTGTGTGTGGGTGTCGGCTTTTGAGCTGCGCATGCTCGCCGGGTTTTCCTGAGAGACGGGGTTTTTCAATAAAGCACAGTTGTTAGTCCAGTCGTCGTGTGTGCCACGTCTCTTCTCTGTCCTTCGTCTTTTGACTGGTTTTTACTATTCAGGGAAGAGGTGCTCTGTCTTGAACTGCAAGAACTGCGACAGACACTTCAATTGAATGTGTGGCATGACACTTTTCGCGAGCTTCATCCGCCTCGGCTGCACGAGTATGGCCTGTGCTTACGGCCGTTCGTCCGTATTTACGCAGTTTTGGACAGCAATTGACTGGGAAAACCAGCTTGCTTTATCCTCTCGATCAGTTTCAAGAAACTTGGCTGTCTGACATGCGCACATGACTTTGTTACAGCTGATCTGAGAGCCAAGTACGCTTTCCCTTAAACGCCATCAAAGTAGAAGTGTGTATATTCTGCTTGCACTGCCGAACATGCTTTTAAACGTTTGCAGAACCACGATATATGACACCGTCACTCGCGCTAGCATATTCAAGTTTTTGTTATTAGTTATCTGCCTTGCGGTATGATTAAAGCAGTTTGCTGAAGAAGCGTCAAGAAAGAACTGCATTGAGCGATAAAGCAAATGGTATGACAAGGGTCACTGGCGCCTGTTCGCGAACGAAAACTGAACGCCATGTCAAGAGCAGTCTGCTGAGCTAACTGTACGCAGAAGAGTTCTGCTTCTCTGCTTTCATTAGTTAAATATTCCGTTAATGTGTGGATTGCAGTTTCGACTTCGATATCTTCGTAATTGGGAAATACTGTGGCACGAACGGATTTTCACTATTCACATACTGGGGGGGGGGGGGGGGGGGGGGCGAAGACGAAGTTTCTGCGTGCAGGCCGATTCCCCACGGTGGGTATGTGCCATTTGTACAGAGGATCATCATCATCATCAGAACGCTACTTCTCTAGCTGTGGTGTTTTCGCCGGACTTTTTTTTTTAATAAAGTTGTTTCCTCCTCCTCCTCGCCGGACTTCTGTGTATATCTCCGGGTAGCCGTCATGGATTGTTGCAGGGATGCAAGTTGACATCCCCGCGCCTCTGCAGGGGATGGCGACTTCAGCGGCGGCTGCGTCTGGGAAGTGGACCGGCCTCTAGGGCGACACCGACCGCGACCATACCAGTGTCTACTCGCTCAGCAATGAGGACTTCTCCGATGACGGCTTTCAGTTTGTCAGGAGTCGCAAGGCGACACGAAGAAACACCACGGCTTGTCTTCAAGCACGCCGACTGCAGGACGAACTCAGAATAGCGCAGTCAGTACAATTCTGTTTATACTAGAACTCGCTACCGACAAGCTGAGGCGACTCAACAGACAGTCTGTGTCGGGGCTTCTCAAAGCGGTGGCGCCAAATCAAGTCACGGATGTGAGAGTCAACACACGAAAAAATGTCTTGGCTATTGACGTCGTACGTGAGACGACACGGATCACTTTGAGCAAACTTATGGAACTTGGCGGCGTGAAGGTCCGCTCGTAAATTCCTCTGGACAGTGACACCACTACTGGTGACATCAACGACGTGGACTTCTCTATCTGCAGTGCCGACTTGCCGATTTTAGTTAAGCCAGCCGTTGATGGCTGCGCCATCACTCATGTGTCTCGACTCGGCACATCCCGCTGTGTGAAGGTGGTTTTCAAGAGCGAATCTCTTCCCTCACACGTCAAGCTGGGCCACCTTAGACACCCCGTGCGCCCATTTATCCAAAGATCACTCCAATGCCGCAATTGCCTGAGGCTGGGACACGTGAGCGCTGTGTGCGAGAACACGAGAGTTTGCTCGTGCTGCGCACAGCCCCACGCTGCATACTCCTGTGTAGCCAGGTTTCTCAAATGCCCCAATTGCATTGGGTCCCATGATGCTACCTCAAAGGACTGCCCCAAAATGAGGAAAGAAAGGGCGATTTTGAAGCAGATGGCAAGAGACCGTTCGTCTCATCAGGAAGCTGTTCCGGCTATTAGAAAGCGATGCTCCTTACGCCGTTGGACTTCAAAGAGCGCAGATTCCTTTAAGAAGAGCGCGGTACATCCGACAACTCCTCCTCCTCTGCCCCCTAGGCCTGGCGGAGTCGAGTTTAACTATGACAAGGTCGTGCCGGAGAACACCAATACTGAAGCCTGGCCCGCGCTACCAAAGCTACAGCCGCCGCCACAGCAGAAGTCACAACCGAAGCCACAGCGAATACCCCAGCTGAAGCCACAGCCGAAGCCACAGCCATTGCCACAGTCGACGCCACAGTTGAAGCTACATCCGATGCCACAGCCGATGCCACAGTCGATGCCACAGTCGATGCCACAGCCGATGCCACAGCCGATGCCACAGCCGATGCCACAGCCGGAACCAGAGTCACATCAAAGGCTACAGTGCACAGCGGTAGAGTCCACAATGCCGACACCCGATAAATTGCCCGAAGAAGACCGGCAAGTGGTTGTGATGCTTCGGTCCCTTGTAAATACCCCTTTGTATACTCTAAAGCAAGCTGCATACTCCGTCAGCGCGAAGTGCAGTGCAAGTACTGGATGCTCTAAATCCAGTGCTTGCAAGTCTCGAGCACGGTGTAAGATATATACTCTTTAGTTGAGGACACTCGCCAGACTCGATCGACCAGATAAAGTAGCAAAGGCGCGCGCCGATCGGCCCGGTGACGGCAGCGGATACCTATCGGCAGTACGACGCAACTGCAACACAGAAAGCTTTTTATTGGTTTAATCTCCCGTTGTTATAGCAGCCGGCGGTTCGTGGGAAATCCGAAATGATTGAGTGACGCACGAAAGTAGGTCACCGGGGAGAGGGCATGCGCGCGTTCCTTGTCGGCGCACGCTCTCGCCTGCGTTCTAACTGAAGTTGCGTCGTTCCGCCGATAGGTATCCGCTGCCGTCATCGCCCCGATACACGCGCGCCCTCGCTACTTTATCTGGTCGATCGCGTCTAGCAAGCAAGCCGAGAAGTGTCCCCACCTAAAGAATATATATCTTACACCGTGGTCTCGAGTAAGCCCCCATGGCTCACCCGCGGTCTCCTATTTACGCAACGACCTATTTACGCAACTATTTACGCCCTTGGTTCATGTCAGATGTCTTCAACGCACATCACCCGCTATGGGACTTGACTTTGGTGTCATGGTGCTTAGGTGCACACACACAATGCTCCTCTTCCTCTTTTTATTCCCCCTTTCCCTCACCCCCAGTGTAGGGTGGCAAACCAGACATTCGTCTGGTTGAACTCCCTGCCTTTCCTCTCTTCGCTTTCTCTCTCACACATAGTGGGCGGTAGCGATGCATAATTGCAGCATTGCTCTATTAGCGCTTGGCACACGTCACATATTGCATTGAATGGCACCGAATAGAATGCGTTTTTCTTGCTGTGAAAGCGCGCATGAACGATATGTAGGCAGATGCGGCAGTTGCTTTGGCAATATCAGCACGCCGATGTGCGCCAGCCGCATCAAACAGGCATGCTGCACCGCAACACAAACACAATAAGTGCTGACGCGAGGCAAACATGTATTTAGCTGCTCAGCATGCTTATGGCTGACGTATCCTAATGTGAAACAGGGAGAAAACAAAGAGAAACGTGGGGCATTCTTCCTATAAGAACACTGCCGGATCCGTCTATCGTATACCTCTAAAAAAAAGTTGGAGGGAGAAGTCGGACGTACCTTTCGCCAGACCCTTTTAGAAAACATTACTCGTGCGAAACTCAACTCCTCCTATTTACTAACGACTTGATTTCCGCATCTGACCATGTTCTCTTACTGACGGCAATTTTCTTGACTCTCAGAAAACTTTTGATACCGTTTATCACCGCCTTCTTCTAAAGCTACACTTTGTTAAACATTGACCCTAATTTGCTGCAATGGATTAAATGTTTTTTGTCTAACAGGACACAGCATGTAATTGTCAACGGCCATGACTCGCATATCTGTTCTGTCACTTCCGGTGTACCACAATGATCCGTCCTCAGACCCTTATTATTCCTTGTCTACATTAATGATCTTCACGCTTGTATCTCCTCAACAATCAGATTATTCGCCGATGATTCTGTCCTCTACCGCGAGACACCTAACTCGCATTATTTTACAACTTCAATCTGTTCTTGACAGCCAGTGTAATCTCGACAGCCTGGTCTATGAAATTGAATGTTAACAAATGCAAAATAATGAGGATCTCCCGGAACACTGCTCACGGTACTACCCATCTTTATTCGATCACACATTTTCAGCTGTCCTCTGTCAATTCATAAAAGTACCTTGGTGTACGCGTATTCTATGACAAATTGTTATAGAGATAACAATTTGTCATGCATAACAACGCAGAATAATTACGTCGTTTACAATGCCAACCGCTTTATGATTTTGGGCCAAAAATTTCCTTTAGCACCCGTTTCCTTGAAACTGCGTTATTACAAAACATTACTCAGATTAAAACTCGAGTACGCTTCTTCAATCTGGGATCCTCACTCTTCTACACTTGATTCCGCACTCGAAGCTATCCAGAACCGTTCAGCTTGGTTCACTGTTGCCAATTATTCTCGTACCGCTTGTATTACTGCAAAAAAGTGGTCTCTTGACTTCCCTATCCTTTCCGACAGACGAACACTAGCTGGGTTAGGTCTTTTTCATAAGATCTTCTTTACCAACCATAAAATGAAGTGCACTTTGTCATCTCCACCTTGCTACGTTTCATCTTGAGTCGACCATCGCTTAAAAGTTCAAGTGCCATTTATCCAGACCAACATGTACTTCCATTCGTCCATGCCGAAGACGTAATTTGAATGGAATCACTTCACCGCCTCCATCGTTAGCAACCCGGATTATACTTCATTCAAGACTGCCATTTTCAACATGCTTTACTCCCACTCCTTTCTGTAACGCCGTAATGGCATTGAGAGTATTTGAAATAAATAAGTAAATAAATTATAAAAATACGGCTCACCGCGCACTGGTCATTGCAGTTTTTGAAGCCAAGGCAAAATGCTGTCTCAAATAGCGTTCTCTGCCAAATGCGTTGTATAATTGCATCGAATTGACATACATGGCAATGGCAACAATTATTCTAAACACTACATTGATGGGTATAGTATATGAAAATGTTTTTTTTTTTTCTTTTTTACCCCGCCGGGGTGGCTCAGTCAGCTAAGGCGTTGCGCTGCTGAGCACGAGGTCGCGGCATCGAATCCCGGCCCCTGCGGCCGCATTTCGATGGAGGCGAAATGCAAAAACGCCCATGTGCTTGCGTTGTAGTGCATGGTAAACAACCCCAGGTGGTCAAAATTAATCCGGAGCCCTCGACTACGGCGTGCCTCACAATCAGAACTGGTGTTGGCCCGAAAACCCCAGAAAGAACAAGGAAATAAGTTCTTTTTTCTCGTATTAGCCGCCTTTTAAATTCCCCTCTTTTCGGCGACGAAGGCATTGCGTCACGCAGTTACCGCCCCCCCCCCCCCCCTGCCCGGTCATATTACAAATGTTTTTCCCACGCCCTGTAATGGCACTGGACACAAGCCGGCTGATGACAGATCTTCTATAAACACCCACATCAGTGTACTTTGACTCCAACTTCGCCGTGTAGCCGGATGCACCTCGCACGGTGTCGAAGTCGTCGGCTTCTTCGCTGCTGCCTCTGTCGTTGGTGAGACCGCCGTCTTTCCAGGGCTCCATGGTTGCTACCAGCCTTGGCGACGCTGTGTTCACCCTGGACAGCTGGGGCGGAATCTTGTAATGGTTCCGAATGCGAACCGTTCGCTTGCCCTCACGTGATTGGTCAGAATTGGGGTTGCGTCAGCGGCCGTCAGAGACAGCGGGTGGTACCGCAAATTTTGAACACGTCACGCATCTGTCAATCATTTTCAAAGCGAACCCATCGTCGGCCATGAGTTGAAACGGCGAAAAGTAGTCCGCTTTGAGTTCCGTTGCTGTGGCTTGGCTGTTTGCCTGCGACCTTGGCCGCGCGCGCGGGCCGTGCCGCCTCGGAGACTCGCGGGCGGTGCGCGCGCGTGTTGATTATCTTTACGGTTCGACTACATACACTTGAAAACATGGCGGCCCCCCTCATTCTTTGCTTCGGGTTGCTCTCCCGTGGAACCGTCAACGACTGCAAGTGCTAGACGCGTTTTCAGAGCTGACAGATGAGGAGTCTGGCGTCATTGTCGTCTGTCAAAGGGAAACGTCCGATGGCTGTGCGACATCTTAGAATAAAGAACCAACTTTCAAAACTTCCGCACAACTGATGCTGATGTGGCTAGTTCCTTTGATTCGAGTGGCTACAATTTTTAACGCCTGGACTACCACCTGGCGACGAACAGTTATACAAATGGTAATATTATATTGCCTAATGTACAATAAAAGAATATCTCAACACGTGACGATACTTGAAAACTTTCAGGACAAGATTTAAATAATAGTTCATGTTTATTGACCAAGAAGAAACATTGCACAATTCCTCGATTGACTCATCATATTGTTACGGGGAAAAGAAGCAAGAAATATATTTACACTGTATTTACAAGTATGGCAGCGGCTGACAAGATCATAGCTCGCGAAGTCCAGAGGGTCGTCTTCTTCAAGTCATGACCAAACGTCTTCTTCGTCGCTCTGTCACATGACCCCCGGCGGCTGAAGCACCGACCCGGTGCTGGTTAGGAGGCGGTCGAATGATACGGCTTAAGACGCGCCACGTGGACTACATCGGAACGAGGCTGAGCCACGGTGGGGTCAAGAGGGGCGATTTCGTAGGTGACGTCGGTTACTTGACGCAAGACGCGGTAAGGGCCAGAGTAGCGTGAAAGCAACTTCTCCGAGAGGCCAACGCGTCGCGACGGAGACCAAAGCAGAACCAGGGCGCCCGGCGTGTAGTGGGCGTCACGATGGCGGGTGTCATATAAGCGCCGCTGATTTTCCTGCGAGTCCACAAGTCGACGTCGGGCAATATGGCGTGCCCCTTGTGCCTGGAGTATGGCGTCCCGGGCGTACTCTGATGTGAAATGCAGGCTATCAGGCAGAAGAGTGTCGAAAGGTAGCGTAGGGTCGCGGCCGAACAAGAGGAAGAATGGAGAGAAGCCTGCGGTATCGTGGCGAGAAGAATTATAGGCAAAGGTAACGAATGGTAATGCAACGTCCCAGTCGCGATGGTCAGCGGAGACATACATGGACAGCATGTCAGTAAGGGTCCGGTTGAGACGCTTCGGTGAGACCATTCGTTTGTGGATGGTAAGCAGTAGCAAGTTTGTGTTTAGTCGCGCACGAGTGTAGAATGTCATTAACGACTTTAGAAAGAAAGCAGCGGCCTCGGTCGGTAAGGAGCTGTCGAGGGGCACCGTGGTGTAGAATGACGTTTTCTAGCAGGAAATCGGCGACATCGGTTGCACAGCTTGTCGGAAGAGCCCGTGTGATTGCGTATCGGGTGGCGTAGTCTGTTGCGACAGCAATCCACTTATTTTCCGAAACAGACGTAGGAAAGGGGCCTAAAAGATCAATGCCTACACGAAAGAATGGCTCTGATGGCACGTCAAGTGGTTGAAGGCGGCCAGTAGGGAGTGTGGTCGGCTTTTTCCGTCGTTGACAAAGGTCACACCCAGTGATGTAACGGCAGACGTCACGGTAAAGACCAGGCCAAAAAAAGCGCCGACGAACGCGGTCGTAAGTCCGTGACACGCCAAGGTGACCGGAAGTCGGCACATCATGAAGCTGGGCGAGAACAGTCCGGCGCAGATGCGAAGGGACAACTGAGTCGGTCAGGGCCGTCAGGGCGCATGTTACAGCGGTACAATATGCCATCGTGGAGTTCAAACATTCGAAGGGAAGGATCGGGCGTCGTTGAAGTCAGCCGGTGAATAAGGTCTTTTAAGAAGTCGTCCCGCTGTTGTTCCGCTCCGATATTGTCAAAAGCACTCAAAGAGAGAACGGTAACAGGAATTTCGGCCATAGAAACGTCAGGTGGGTCGACAGGATGGCGCGACAAGCAGTCCGCATCTTGGTGTAACCGGCCGGTCTTGTATACAACTGAGTAGTTGTATTCTTGAAGGCGCAGAGCCCAGCGGCCAAGGCGCCCAGAAGGATCTTTCAGGGAAGAAAGCCAACACAGAGCGTTGTGGTCAGTGATGACTGTGAATTGCCGGCCGTACAAATAGGGGCGGAATTTTCCCACTGCCCAAACGAGAGCCAGACACTCGCGCTCAGTGATAGAATATTTGCGCTCAGCAGGGGAAAGAAGACGGCTGGCGTAAGCAATAACACGTTCTTGTCCTTGTTGTTTCTGGGCCAGGATAGCTCCAATACCGTGGCCGCTGGCATCAGTACGGACTTCTGTTGGAGCTGATGCATCAAAGTGAGCGAGAATGGGAGGGGAAGTAAGCAGCCGGATCAGCTCAGTGAAAGCAGCAGCTTGCTCACGGCCCCAAATGAAGGCAGCGTCTTTCTCGAGGAGCTCAGTAAGAGGGCGTGCAACGTCCGCAAAATTGCGGAGAAACCGACGAAAGTAGGAGCAGAGGCCCAAGAAGATGCGAACGTCCTTGGAGCACGTTGGCACGGGAAAGTCTTTCACTGCCCGGATTTTATCTTGATCAGGACGTACACCAGAGGAATCGACGAGATGTCCGAGCACAGAAATTTCACGACGACCGAAGTGGCATTTGGACGAATTGAGTTGGAGCCCCGCCCGACGAAAAACAGATAGGACCGTCGATAGGCGTTCGAGGTGCGTCGCAAAAGTCGGGGAAAAAACGATCACATCGTCCAAGTAACAGAGGCAGATGGACCACTTGAAGCCGTGTAGGAGGGCGTCCATCATTCGTTCAAATGTGGCCGGGGCATTACATAACCCGAAAGGCATCACTTTGAACTGATAAAGGCCGTCGGGAGTAATAAAAGCCGTTTTCTCACGGTCCATGTCATCGACGGCAATTTGCCAGTACCCGGAGCGAAGGTCTATGGACGAAAAATATTGTGCTCCATGGAGGCAATCCAGGGCATCGTCAATGCGTGGTAGCGGATAGACGTCCTTCTTGGTTACCTTGTTTAGGTGCCGATAATCTACGCAAAATCGCCAACTGTTGTCCTTTTTCTTAACTAGTACAACAGGGGATGCCCATGGGCTGCAAGAAGGTTCAATGATGTTACGAGAAAGCATCTTATCAACTTCGTGTTGGATGATGTCTCGCTCAGTAGGAGAGACGCGGTAGGGTCGCCGATGGATTGGACTCGCATCCCCGGTGTTAATGCGATGTTTGACAACAGATGTTTGCCCGAGAGGACGGTCTCCAAGGTCGAATAAGTCCCAGTACGAGGCAAGGAGGCAACGTAGTTCATTGGCACACTGGGGCGGAAGGTCGGGCGCAATCATTTTCGTTAGGGCATTCAAGTCTGAAGGGGCAGGAGGCACAGCAAGATTTGCACACGAGGAGCCGTCAGCAGTTAAACTCGAAATGTGGTAGTCTCGGGCCGGCGTGATTTGCGCAAGTGATATGCCGCGCGGGAGAACTTGTGCACAAAGTCCAAAGTTCATTAGCGGAAGACAGGACGTGTTCTCCGTAATGGTAATGACGGTGTGAGGAAATGCGACGTTATGCGAGAGCAGGACATCCGGATTGGGGGTTACGATGTAGTCACCGTCTGGAACGGGCGGAACGGGTGAAACACCTATGTAGGAAACGGCAAGGTGAGGGAGGCGAATATGCTCTGTGGAACATAGCCGGATCGGAGCACTATCGAGGGGATCAATAGCAACAGGTAGAGCGAGTTGCACAACACCAGCAGAACAGTCTATCAAGGCGGAATGGGCTGAGAGAAAGTCAAGTCCCAGGATTAGGTCGTGAGGGCAGTGTTCGAGGACATAGAATAAAACAGAGGTATGATGATCGGCGACACTCACACGAGCTGGACACATGCCAATAACGGCCGGCGTTCCCCCGTCGGCGACTCGGAGCACAGGCGACGGGGCAGGAGTGAGGACTTTCTTGAGACGATGGCGAAGCTGAGCACTCATCACAGATACATGCGCGCCAGTGTCAATCAGAGCCGTAACAGGTACACCATCCACGTTCACTTTGATGAGGTTCCGATGTGTGGGCAGGGTCAGAAGAGGATTTTGGCGTCGGGTCGGTATAGCAGCATCACCTCTAGGTGCTGCACCCGTTAGTTTTCCGAAAGCGTGCGCCGGAAGGAGCTTGGGGACGGTGACCGACGCGATGGGGGCGAGCGGGAGAAGCGGCGATGTGGCGAAGGAGAGCGGCTAGAACGGGTGGGCCGAGAAGTGTCGCCAGGAGTTACTGGTTGCGTGTGCGGTGGGAAGCGAGAAGTAGCACGAGGAGGACGGTCGGATGGGAGATAGGACCAAGGGGTCGAATTCCATGAAGAGCGGCAGTGACGTGAAATATGACCGATACGGCCACAAGTGAAGCATATTGGCCTGTCGTCTGGAGTGCGCCAGTCAGCCGGGTTGCGAAACCGCGGAGAGGCATTCACGTTTCGAGGGCGCATGGCAGAGGTGGACGAAACGTAGTCAGGCCGATTAATGGAGCAGACGTTGGTCAAGCCAACGTTGGCCAATTCCTGGCGTACGACGGTCTGGATCAGGGAAACGGTGGCCTGGCAATTGTCGGAGCCAACGGTTGGGGTTGGCATAGGAGATGCGGCTTCGATTTCACGCCGGATGATGTGGACGATGTCATCAGAGCGATTGGGCGTAGGCAGACTGCGGAGGTCTTCGCAGGTGGACGTAGCAGCCGTGTTGGGGAGGCGGGGAAATGGGTGGGCAATGCGACGGCTCTTGGCCTCTTCAAATCGCCGGCATTCGGTAATGATGGCTTGTACAGTAGAACAATCCTTAAACACAAGAAGGTGAAACGCATCATCTGCTATGCCCTTAATGACATGTGCGACTTTATCAGCTTCGGACATCCTCGGATCCACTTTGCGGCACAGAGCGAGCACGTCTTGAATGTATGTGAGGTAGGACTCGGTGCACGTCTGGACACGCGAAGCGAGGTCTTTTTGAGCGGCGCGCTGGCGTCCAACAGGCCTGCCAAACAAATCCGTGAGCTTCTGTTTACAAATGTCCCAGGTGGTAAGTTCCTCCTCATGGGTCTGAAACCAGACGCGTGCCGTCCCCGCGAGATAGAATATCAAATTAGCCAGCATGGCGGTCTGGTTCCAGTGGTTCCTCTTGCTCACCCGCTCATAAAGTTGAAGCCAATCTTCAACATCCGTGTTGTCAGTGCCGGAAAAGGAGCCGAGGTCACGCGGTTGTGCCAGAATGACGGTGGGCGTGGGGGCCGACAAGCCCGAAGCATCCTCGCCTTGAGCTGGCATGGTAGATGCAGCCAAGGAGCGCCCGCTGCGTAAATCCGTCTTGTCCTTGAGCCTGCAAACTCCACCAAAAATGTTACGGGGAAAAGAAGCAAGAAATATATTTACACTGTATTTACAAGTATGACAGCGGCTGACAAGATCATAGCTCGCGAAGTCCAGAGCGTCGTCTTCTTCAAGTCATGACCAAACGTCTTCTTCGTCGCTCTGTCACAATATGATGACGTACACTTCAGAGGCGGCACCCTCTCGTTTATTGGTCGCGTCCTCCCCGTTTTCCATATCTCCGGCTTGGCATTGTCCTAATTAGTGCCAAAAGCGGCGAAGCGAACCGGTTCGCATTCGGAACCGTTATAAGATTCCGCCCCTGCCTTCTTAGTGGCAGCGCTGGTTGGGCTCGAATTATCGGCTTCCGCAATCGGCCAAGAGAGCAGCTCCGTTGCGATTCCCTGTTGGCTCGGCGACAATAAAGCCTATCTATATAAAAAGTAGCGCCATTCTCAGATCTTGCGGCCACCGCGCTCACTCCGGCTTTTCCTCCTCGCCGCCTCTTGTCGCCCCAGCCCCCTCCGCTCGCCCATTGGCCAATCCGTGTCACGTGGAAGCACGCGTTGCGCTTTTGTGTTATATATATATATATATATATATATTCTTTCCAGCCCGCTCCGACCGCCATTCTCAGGCCTGTGCGACGAAAGTGCTGTACACACAAACGGATCAAAAGTGTTAGGGACAAGAACTTCGTTGTGATATCATGCTGCTGCGCCTTGAGTTGCTGCAAAAAAGCTTTTTTTTGTTTACCATCCGGCGTGCACAAACGCTTGCTGTACACTTGGTATTTGCGCGTCTCGCATCGTCGCGTTGCTACTTCCAAAACGGCATTATTAAGGCCAGTTACTGACTGACGAAGCAAAATCGCGCCTCAAAAACTGCTCCGCAGGGCGCGATCGAAGTTTTCCGCGGACTTAAATCTTGTAGCGCGTTAGCCAACGTTCTTTTGCTACGGGAGGGTCGACACGAGTGCCGCCACTGTCGAGGTCGCGCCTCGATCGCGCTGGCCGCGCCGAGCGCGACAGTGGAACGGAGGAGGAGGGAAGTGCTTGGCGCTACTTTTTATATATAGGAGTTTTAGGCGACAACACCGGCGTGTGTAGTGACGGCGTCATTGTCTCAATGAATGACCAGTGGCAAGTCATGCTTGGGAGAAACTGCTGCAAAGCAGTTTCTGCTCCCCTCCTAAACAGGCCTAGCAGTGGGGCCGGCGGAAGCGAAAAGGAATACATAGTTATATGTTCTTTCAAGCTTACTCTCTTGCGATACTCTCTACCTCGGTGTTGAGGTCGTGCTTTTCCGCAGTGTGTTGCGCACGAGCAGCAGCCTTTTCGACAGAAATTTCTGGGGTTCTTACGCATAAAATTTGGGGTATGCTTACCCATACTTAGACAACTCCAGTGGAGTTTCTGCATACTTGTTTGGTGTCCTCACCTGTAAAGTACAACATAAGAGGAACACTGTTATAATGCCCGGCGAACTATCAGCTCTTTATGGAAGTTGGTGCGCGAGGCCAGCTTGATCGGCAGGTTATGAATGTGTAGTTCTTTTTTTTTTTTTTCATTGTGAACCCCGCCATTGGCCCTTACCTCTGCTTAGACCCACTGAGCCATCCTTTTCAATAAAGGTAATTCTTCTTTATATAGAAAAGTGATAATCAAAAGATAAGACACTGGAATGCGATGGTACGCGGAATAAACGTCATCATGTGTGCTTGGGCTGAGTGCCACGTACAGCTGCAACGGAAAAAAAGATTAGCACAAGCAGCCGATGACCGGAGTAGGGAAATTGCGGTATGCGGCGCTCTTGTTCCCGTGCACATAAAACCCCTAAATATAAAAAGTAGCGTCACGCTTTGAAGCATGCCGCCGCCTCCTCGCACACCCTGTCCGAGGCCGACGCCGCGTCGGTATTGGCCTAATGGCATCACGTGGACCGTCGCGCCGCCGGGCGCTGGCTGCGTTTGTTTACGATCACGCGCCATCGCCATTTTCGCCCGAGAAGCGTCTACCGACTGGCGAGGAGCACAACGATAGCGGCGAACACAGTCGGCGATCGTCGAATCTGATCAGCGGCGAAAGATAAACAAGTGCACGTGTTTCAAGCGGTGTAGGCGGCGTACGGTCGAAAAAATGTCACAGTTTTGCCCTAAGGGCGAAGCAATGAATGCGATAGCAACACAGCAATGTCATACGAAGTAAGCTGAGCGGCCTTGGTAGCAATATGAATTGTAGTAAACATGAGCTGATTAAGTAAGCAGGTGTGCTGCGGCGTAAGTAGACCGACATGAAGAGAGACTCGATGACCACGAGAAGGCGCGTGTGAAACGGTGGTGTTGATGAGAAGCGCTTACCGTGGGCAGCGCGTGCGAAGGGACACACCTGTAGTGCTGCACTGCCGATCTGGGCAGCATTGCATGTGTAGCGTGCGTTGGAAAATGTGGCCCGACTATTACTAACTGAATGAACAAGCGTGGTGTGAGCGCGCACAAACAAACATGAATAGATCACACTGAATGACTGCAGCCATCGACTGTCAAAACGCTGGCAGCGAGCGAAGGTACAGTCGAGTGCAAAATATTAGAGACCACGGGAGCGGCGACTGAACTAAAGCCCCTTGATGTTAGAAAGTAGCGACACTCTCCCCCGCGCGCGCGCTTCGCTCCTCAATTCTCCTCGGATTTCTCCCCCTCACCGGGCCGGCGCGGCGCTGAACTCTCCAGTGGCTCGCTGCAGCCGCATTAGAATCAATGCGCGCGCTAGTTTATTCAGGCCCTTTGAAGCGTTGTATGGGAATTTATCCCTTGTGAAACTGTCATGACGAAAGTACGTTTCCGATAGAACGTCGTGACATTTTTTTTTTTTTTGAGGACGCTTCGATAAATACAAGCGGAAGCGCTCCGAAAAAATGAGTACCAAGCAGTGGCTGAGCTGTTTACCTCTACGTCGCCACTTGGGTTGTCCGTAACGCGGAGGTGTATTGGGTGCATACAATATAAGCAGCGTAGAGTATAAACGAGAATTTGGTTCACAATCTTCGCTCTTAAAAGGCTCAGAGAAGGTAACCAAGAAGAAATGCGATAGTTTACTTAAAGTGAATTCGCCAAAATGAGTGGGCCAAAAGCCTTTGTACCAATGCCACCGTGCGAAATACGTGCTGTGTTTGCGAAACAGCCAACATAGAACTTTACACACGCGCCTGTATTCCGTCACTATGAAACGACGAGAAATTACATTCCATCACCTCTGGGAGTAACCTAAGTCTCTCTCTCAAAAAAAAAAAAAAAAGGATGATTGCTTACACGGAAACTGCTAAGACTGGCACTTGATAATTAACTTACAGACTTCAAGATGTCAAGTTTATCAGAATTGAGGGAGATTATCAGAAGCGCGTGGCTTGTACTTAATGAGCATGCGCGAATAATACATAATACATAATACCACTTATCTACCTATATATTGCGGTTCATGCCTTCGCAACATAAAGTACATAAAGAAAAAAATGCTCGCAGTATTGAAACTTTGCAAAGATACAATAAGCACGCAATAAGAGTAAAATAGTTCCTTGGCTTCACAAGTATCAGGCGCAAGGATCACACGCACACACACACGCGCGCACACACATACATGCACACACATACACGCACACACGCACGCACATACACAAACACGCACACACACACGCACACAACTACAAAGTATGAGTTACAGGCATTAACTCACAAATTACATACATTTGAAAACTAACGCACGCGCGAAAACACAAAAAGCTTTGTCACGGCTCGAAGAGTCAACGAAAATTTCCGCCGACTCACTTAAAAAAAAAAGTATATGCACAGTTATCGGTGCTCTCTATTCAACTGAACGAAGAGTCCGGCTATGCGAAGAGCATTAAAATCTCCATGCAACTTCATCCAAAAATATGAGGAAAGCTGCAACATTCACCTCGCAAAGAACGGCGTGCTTAGAAGGGGCGAAATCCCTTCTCCCGATGTTATGGAGCCACTGCTTCCGACGCACGACATTCCGTTCACCTCGGGGGATATAAAATAAGGCTTGCCCTTTCTCTGGCCTGCTGCTGCATTGAAACGCGCAGCAGCAAGGCATTTTCACGGAGAACGAATCTCAGATTCCTACGAAAGGATGGAAAAACTTGGGAAACACACGTTCGGAGCGGCAGGGCGACCACCACTTGGACTGCTCATGGCGAGCGGGAGAAACTAAAGGCGCGCGAAAGCAAGTTTCGCGCCGTTTTCATGACGTCAGGGTCACCTGACGGGGTAGTCTCGAGCGCCGCAGCCATTCAGCGTGGCGGATGCGCTGCCTCCGCGAAAGAGGGGGAGAAAAAGAGGAGGTTGACCGCGCCGGCGAGGGTGTTGCGGCGTAGATCAAAGCGTGTCGCTACTTTCTAACATCAAGGGGTTTTAGACTGAACTAAAGCCCCTATATAAAAAAGTAGCGACACTCTCCTCCTCCACCTTCCCTCCTCCTTGATTCTCCTCTCTTTCGCGCTCGCTCCTCGACCGTGGTGCCGCCTACACCGCTCGAGCGTAGCAGACGACCTTTCGCAGACTGAATGCGCGCTTAGCAAGGCGGTGCGTTTGAGCGTTTGCGTTTGCTTTCTAGCTTCGAGTAACTTCGTGTACAGCATAGAATTTCTGTAAGGAGGGTTATATAAATTCAGTGACGGCAGGTTTTCGTTTATTCCTGTTTTGAAAACTTCTTTAAGTACGTAAACGAGCGCCAACGCCGTACCATGACGACTCCGAATGTATCGCGTGCGCTACAATTAGGTACGTAACATTTGTCAACCGCGTGTCGCAAGATCTTGTTGCGAATTGGTGTAAATAATAAGTTTGTGATCGAATGTCAACATCTTGGCCTCCAGCAAGCCCTCGGTAACCTAAATAATCCGCACCGTCCATACCATGTGAATTCGCGACGCGTATCAGCTATGACGCAAAAAGGCTGGCAGAGGGCACAAACAACCGCTGCTCTGAAGGTTCGATAGGGCATTACAAGATACAAAGCCGTCAACATGCACGCTTGCCAATCTTCTAAGCACGCGCGAAGGCTCGCGTGCCCGCGCATGCAAGCCTGTAGGCGTACAAAACGATTAAGCGCGCCGAATACACGTCCAAATACACCAAAGTACACGTACTCGCAACTTACCTCGCATAGTCGTGTGGAGGGTGTTGGTCTGAAGTTCTTCCTGCCAATTCGATGAATCCACGTCTTTCTTCTTAACCCGTCGCGCTTACCGGATGGTATCGAGAAGAGTCGCTTGCCTTTGCTAGAAGTATTTTGGCATCCAAAGGCGCAGCAAGCTATGGTTATGGAAAATGCCTTGAAGCGACGTCGCACTTGCCACAAAACTTAGTTTAACGCATTCTCAAACTTAAACAACAAGGAAGAGCAACGGTACCAACGTGCGCTCCTCGCCAGTCGGTAGACGCTTATCAAGCGGAAATGGCGACGGAGCGTGATCGTAAACAAACGCAGCCAGCGTCCGGCGGCTCGGCGGTCCACGTGATGCCATTAGGCCAATACCAACGCGGCGTCGGCCTCGGACAGGGTGTGCGAGGAGGCGGCGGCATTCTTCAAAGCGTGACGCTACTTTTTTATATAGGGGCTTTAGACTGAACTGCATGGCTGCGCCTTCTGACGGCTGCGCGCCGAAGTTCGAGAGCGCGTACTGCGCACGCGCGTCCTTTCTGACCTGCCGGCCTGCTCGTTCGCTCGCTTCAACCGCGCGCGCACCGGAACGCGTGAGAGAGCGCAAGGTGCCACTTCTGCAGTCGCCGTCGAATCGCCCGAGTGATGATTTCGTCATATCGTGACGAAAATATTTTATTTGCACTGGCAGCGCTCGGAGCGCGCCACTCTCTGCGCCTTGCTGCTTGATGCTCCGCGGCGGGAATAACATGCTTTGCGTCACTTTTTCTGAAATCGAGTTTTGTGATAAGGTCAGAAAGCAGCGATGTCTTTGGCGCTCCACTTCCTGAAATTTAAGCATGATGCAAATGTTTGTGGTACTCAGTCCAGATATCATGTGCCCAGACACATGCGTGAAACCACCGAATATCGAGCAGCTGGAGAGAAGAGCCAGGGAAGAGAACGGTGAATCATCGCAGAAGGCACGCGGACAAGTACCGAGTGTCCGATCAGCCGGGTTGACTTGAATGCAATGCATAGTTTATTGGGAAGAAGAAAGAGTCACCGTCCCGCTTAGCTAAGGGGCTGTGAAACGCTAGACACGCTTTGAGCCTCAACACGGAATGTCGCAATGTATTGAGTCTAACTAAAGAGTTTTTAAAATTTGTTTTGTTTTTACATGGGACTTCAATTTAATCAAGCACATTGAATTGAATTACGTTTACATGCCATTTGGTACGCTATGTTACAGAACAGGGCAAGCGAAAAACACAACGATGCTTGTAAACCTTTCTTGATGGTTCAATGGAACAGGTCTCAATCATTCAATGCGGAAAATGGACATCTGACCATTTATTGAAAGCGCTAAATAGCATCTCCATCATCCACTTTTTTTCAGAGCACAGCTCTTAATTAGGCACCCGTTCCTGCGGCCATCGTCGGCGTCGGCGTTTTCCGGTGGCGTAACCGAGCGAACGAGTGAAGTATGAAAGAGCGCACGCGAAGCGCCGCGGGGTAATGAAAGACGCGAGGAGGAAGGCCGCTGAATAAAACCTTTTTTTTTTTTTTTTATCCAGCGACCGCGCTACGGTGAAGTCGGTATGGGCAGAGTAGCGCGCGTCGTCTGGGAGGTCCCTCGGCAGCAGCAGCAGGTCTCAAGCGCACCCACGCGTCACCCATGTGCTGACCCTCGCGATCTCCAAATTATGCGAGGCAGTCGCGCCACACATCGATTGTTTGCAACGCGCCGCATGAGGCAGATTGTACGCGCCATCCAATATATCGCGAAATGAAAACACGTATAGAGGTGCGCTCAAATTTCGCATTAAGAATTATCGTAATCGTCGGGGATTTTTTTTTTTTTCATTTACTGTTTCTGAGAACAAATCTGCAATGATTCCCCGTTCTCTTCCCTGGCTCTTCTCTCCAGCTTCTCGATATTCGGTGGTTTCACGCATGTGTCTGGGCACATGATATCTGGACTGAGTACCACAAACATTTGCATCATGCTTAAATTTCAGGAAGTGGAGCGCCAAAGACATCGCTGCTTTCTGACCTTATCACAAAACTCGATTTCAGAAAAAGTGACGCAAAGCATGTTATCCGCGCCGCGGAGCATCAAGCAGCAAGGCGCAGAGAGTGGCGCGCTCCGAGCGCTGCCAGTGCAAATAAAATGTTTTCGTCACGATATGACGACATCATCACTCGGGCGATTCGACGGCGACTGCAGAAGTGACACCTTGCGCTCTCTCACGCGTTCCGGTGCGCGCGCAGTTGAAGCCAGTGAACGAGCAGGCTGGCAGGTAAGAAAGGACGCGCGTGCGCAGTACGCGCTCTCGAACTTCGGCGCGCAGCCGTCAGAAGGCGCAGCCATGCAGTTCAGTCTAAAGCCCCTATATTTATAAAAGTAGCGCCATCCACTTCTCTCCTCCTCCGTTCCACTATCGCGCTCGGCGCGACCAGCGCGATCGAGGCGAGATATCGACAGTGGCGCCGCCTGCGTCGGGCCTGCCGTGGCAGACGACAGCTAACGCGCTACCAGAGGAAATCCGAGGAAAACTTCGATCGCGCCCTGCGGAGACGTTTTTGAGGCGCGATTTTGCTTCGTCAGTCAGTAACTGGTCTTAATAATGCCGTTTTGGAAGTAGCAACGCGACGATGCGAGACGGCGCAAATATCAAGTGTGCAGCAAGCGTTTGCGCACGCCGGATGGTAAACAAAAAAAGCCTTTTGCCCTCGCCTTGTCGGTTGCGGCAACTTCAGGCGCAGCAGCATGCCATCACAACGAAGTTCTTGTCCCTAACACGTTTGATCCGTTTGTGCGTACATAACTTTCGTCGCACAGGCCCGAGAATGGCAGTCGGAGCGCGCTGGAAAGAAAAAAAATATACAAAAGCGCGACGCGAACTTCCACGTGACACGGATTGGCCAATGGGGGAGCGGAGGAGGCTGGGGCGACAGGAGGCGGCTAAGAGAGGGCGAGGAGGAAGCGCCGGGGTGAGCGCGGTGGCGGGGGCTGCAGAAGATAGCGCCAACCTTTCCCTTTCCCTCAAGAACCACTTATCATCATCAAGATCTAAGAATGGCGCTACTTTTATAAATATAGGGGCTTTAGTTCAGTCACCGCTCCCGTGGTCTCTAATATTTTGCACTCGACTGTACGTGCGGTCTATCGCTTCAACGGAAACTGAGCGGCGAATGCACGGCGCATAAAGGTCAGAGCCGTGTGGAGATAAGAGACGGTGCGGTCGAACGAACGACGAGCGCGGATGTTGGCAGCGTAGAAGTGCGCCCCCCCCCCCCCCCCGCTCCCTCCGGCGCTGGCTTCCCGCTTCCTTGCTTGCGCGTGGGAGAGATAAGAGACTGTGCGGACGAGCGACGAGCGCGGTTGTTGGCAGAGAAGTGCCCCCCACCCCCCCTGCTCCCTCCGGCGCTGGCTTTCCGCTTCCTTGCTTGCGCGTGGGAGATTGAGTGCGTTCGCTCTCCGTGATAGCGCGCGTCTCCGCACGCTTCCGCTGGGGCATACGGCGCGCGGCGAAGATTTTATCTATACGCAACCTCACGGCGACGGCGACGACGACGGCGGCGACGACGACGGCGACGACGACGGCAGAAATCCGGTTGAAGTGTCCATATAATTGCTATCGCAATAAATGAGCGCGAAAGAGAGGAGAAACGAGGAGGAGGGAAGGCGGAGGAGGAGAGTGTCGCTACTTTTTATATATAGGGGCTTTACGTGCACGCTGGGATCTGAGGTGCCACGTGATTCATGTGTCACTTTCGTTTTCGGCGTGCTATATATAGTGTAACATTCGCGGTGCTGGTCGCACTCTACGTTGGGGCCTGCAGATAAGATTGCCCCGCTTGCCACGATATCTTTTCTTTTTATTTTTGCCACTCCCTGATTGGCTACGTAGCGCACAAAAAGCGCGTCGCTGCAAGAATAAAGGTGATTGTCTTCCTGGCACTGCGTGGGTCGTCTGTTCCTTGGGCCGGTCGTCCAGCCGCTCTCGGCGTCGAACCGCCGAATACGTAACAATAGATAGGGAACAACACCGTTGTGTGCCGCAATTTATCTGCTCGGCTGATCGGTCACTTGTGCTAATCTTCTTCTCTTGCAGGTATACATCTCGTCGATATCTTTCAGTTGTATAGAGGAAGAAAGCCGGTTGTCAAATTACGAGGAACTGGCATTTTACGTGACATCATGGCAGTAGAAGTCACAGAAATATCCGCCCGTGAACGAGACAAGCCACTGGATATAAAGCGAAGGAAATCATTTTGCCAATGAAAATTGGAGGGACAAAGAGAAGAGCGACAAAAATCAACAGCTAGCCAGGTTTGGTTAGGTTTAGTTTGGTGCATATATGGGGGCTACGGCCCCACTACGTACGCGGGGAGCGGCCATGAATCTTGCGGCAGTAGGTAAAAAGGGAAGAAAACCTAAATGGAATTTTCTAAATTAAGAATGAGACAATAAATAAATGCTAATCGCTAATATCAATTTTCAGGCAATATTAGTGCAACGCTGCGGGAACTCCGCCTTCGCATACATAATGGTTGCGCTGTTTTCAACACTCTCGAATGTCTCATTGGAGAATGGCATCGGAGTACATTCGTTTATACGGAAGTCAGTTTGGACTTGCACTTGGGAGTTGATGAGCTGTTGGTACATTGTTCCTATGTAGGGTTAGCCTGCAGGCACAAAAGAAGCGGCACAAATGGAAAGAATGGCGCATAGAAACAAAATGAAGCAAAGGGTGCAAATTGCGTCACAAATGTTGCATTTGTGTGACAAGTATTTACTTATTATATGAGAAAATTTGCACAAACAATATTCGATGGTAAATGTATTATTTTTGTTAGCTTTTTTCTCTAATCTTTAAAGTCCACCACGATCACCTGGTGTAGCATGTCACGCGTGTGTCTGTCAACCTATGTAGCCCCTATTACCGCAACATTTCTCTCGCCTGCACAGTCAAAGCAAAGTTAACGCCGACAGACCATGCTACACTCAAGCGATGCAGTGAATGTTCAGCTGAAAGATGGCACCGCGGCCGACTGTGCCGGTTTTGAGGCGGCGTCGACCGATCACTTTTGCAACACGAAACACTTTTGCAATTCTGTGAAAATTAACGGCTGCGTATACCAAGGTCTTTTTTTTACCTTCGCGCCTCGTCATTAAGTGAGGGGTTTTTGCTTCCCAAATCCGAAACGCGGATGTGAGGGACGCCATAGTAGAAGACTGCTAATAAATCATGACCACATTGTTGTCAGCAAAGTCGACTCTTGAGCAAGTCAATAGATCATCTTGAGGAGATGAGGGCGTATAGGTGAACAGAACACAACGCAAAGAAAGGGGACGATACAAACACTGTCCCTTCACTTTATATAACTTGCGCCTTAATCACAATATACGAGTGTTTTTTTGGCATTCAGCTCCCCTCGGAACCGGGCAGTCGCAACCGGGAGCCGAAACCGAGAATCCGTGCCCAGCAGCAAAGGCGCTGTAGCGACCGAGTCACCGGGGCTGCTTCGGCTTTGGAACGTGCGAGTGATCTTTGCGAAGCGGACCCTGAAAAGAATAAGAATATGAAATACAAATATACGAAATGATCAGTTCTGCTGCATTGTGCGCGTTCAATGTATGTATTTATTGCTGTTTTCCCAGTTAAGACAGCTGAATTACAAATCGTTGCACGATCATCCCAGTACTATATATTGATTGCTTGCTGCTTAATTACCTTTCGCTTTCTTTTCCCTTCTGCCTCGTAGTTATTGGCCTATTACCCAAAGTGAGTTAGCGCCATCTCATGTCAGTAGCGGCGGTCTTCTCCAATATAAAGTTTCCTCACCGCCATGGTTTTGCTTTCTGTAAAGTTAGTGAGCGCTCTTTAAGGATAAATTAAACGATTCAACAGTGTTGCTCCAATTTTCAATTATATATATAACCTCTAAATTTCCTTTCGCTCACGCTGCCCAATTATTTCTTGAACTCATACAGCGACCATGTACCTGTTTCTGATATCATCACCAACAGCAGCAGCACAAGGGAGAGAGAGAAACGAAAAGGGAAAGGAAGGGAGGTTAACCAAGAACGTGCCCGGTTGGCTACCCTACACTTGCGGAGGGGGAAAGGTGAAGAAAATATATGGAGATGACGATAAGCAGCACAATTAAGGTTATCATTATATTTAGAGGAAGCTTTAGCTCGGGCGCAACTACATGTAACTATAACTTCATGAAAAACGCAGCTAACTACATTCAACCGCATGTAATCGCGGAAATGCTTTTCTGAGATGACCACTGGACAAATTTTAATGAAATTTGTTGCATTTGAGAGAGAAAGTTAAATTATAGTGACTGTTAGGATTGGAATTTCGATTTAGGGCCTCAACTTTCAAAAATTCGAAAGTTCGAAAAATATCGAAGTACGAAGTTTTCAAATTAATAGCTCTGCATCAAGAGCAGCTATAACGGTTCTGTAAACGGCATCCATTAGATCATTCAAAACGGACATATTCATCATGTCAATTTATATCTTATGTGAATTTGTTATGTTGTGTACAAGGTTCTGCAAAAGCGGTGTTTCCATATTACTAAATTTTTTGAGATTCATGTGCAATATATCACTTTTGTCGACTTTAGATGCGCTATTACATGCAATGCATAGAATTGTGACATAATTTCTTTTTGCTGAGTTACAGAGCTGTAAACGTCATAGTTTTGTTTTCAGAAAATTTTCAATTTTCGTCAATTTTAATAAAAAATTAACGATTTAAATTAAAAATTCGTAACTCAGAATCACCAGATTCAACATTTTCTTTTAAATGCAACACACCTCGACAACTTTGGTGCTGTGATTGCCGAGAAAAACGAATCTTCCTTTTACATGTATTTACATACGAGCACCCGAGCTAAAGCTTCCTCTTAACGATTTCTTCTGCTCGCACATAAGTTCAGCACACATTTAATACAAATATTCACTACTCAGTCTGACTCCAAATCGCTTGTCCTTTGGTCGCCCCAGCTAGGCCTCCAGCGATAGGCCTGTTTACTGCGCAGCAACGGAAATCAAGTGATGAATCTAAGAGCCAACGGTGCGTAAAATAGTAGATCACAAAAGTTGGCATTAAATTACGCGCGTGTCCGTGGCTGCTGTATTGCACAGCACATGCTATTCGATCAATAGGCAGAAGCTTAACAGCCTCGAAAAACATTCCGCTGATTCGTCCACTTCTCACACGAGACGGCAGCTGCCGGCTACTTCCTGGACTGGTAGGATCTTATTAAAGCACAGCTTTTAGGGCCACATTACGCATAAAGCACGGCGTCCCCGGCGTTGACCGTGCGTTGACCGTGAGCGAAAATTGTCTACCGATCACAGCGCGGCACTCGAGGTTCCGGCACTCGCCTCCGTGCATCCGCGGTAGCCGCGGCACCGGCAGTGCGGGGGAAAGAAAAAAAAGTACTCCGAAGATTACGATAGTCCCTAATGCGAAATTTGAGCGCAGCTCTATACGTGTTTTCATGTTGCGATATGTTGGTTGGCACGGACAATCTGTCTCGTGCGCCACGTTGCAAACGGAGTGAAGTGTCGCGCGACTGCCTAGCTAATCGGGAGATCGCGAGAGGCAGCTCGTGGGTGACGCGTGGGCCCGATTCACAGCAGCCGCGCAGACAGAGCTGCGCTCATGCAGCGCTTTGTTTGCATAAATGGTATCGGTGGACGCGTTCGCCGCATGCCTTATCGTTGGCGTCATCGGTGATCAGACTACGTACGCTACTCTGGAGCCACCTCGTGGCCATTGTCACCGCAGACCCCATCTTGCGTGGCACTACGCTTTTTTTCTAACGCTTTCGCCATACCCTCCTCGTCCGCTTACCGACTCATGGTTCCGCTGCACTCTCTTCCTCCGCTTTCGCCTTCGCGCTCTCTTCGCAATCGCCGTCTTTCATCCCCCGCGGCGCTGCGCGTTCGCTCCTTCATCCTTCGCTGTGCTCGTTCGCTCGGTTACGCTGAGAGTCGCTGATGCTCGCCATGGAATCGGGAGCATGAGAGCTGCGCTATAAAAAAAGGAGCAGAAAGCTCGTCTTCGTGTACAGCGTTCGCCAGAAGGGTGTCGCGGTAAATATTACGGTTGCATAAGCGGCAGTTCAATAGCCTGGCAATTGAACAAGAATTGAGAAACGCCAGTCAGCCTCAAGAGACTTTAAAGGAGTACGTTTATCTAGTTCAATTACTCACAGGGGAGATCATGAGCAGGGAATTTACAGAATAAACTTGGGTTGGAGCGCATATGGCAGACATTGCCATGTCCTTACTTGGATCTTACCACTGTCGCTGAAAAGTGTACAATCGTTGAATTCTACCGCTGCCAACATATGGGGCAGAAACTTGGAGGTCAGCATAAAAGCTCGAGAACAATTAGTTACGGACCGAGCAAAGAGCGATGGAACGAAAAATGTTAGGCCTAACGTTATGAGAGAGGAAGAGATCGGTGTGGATGAGTGAGCAAACGGGGATAGCCGATATTCTAATTCACATTAAAGGAAAAAATGGAGCTGAGCAGTCCATGTTATGCGTTGGATGGATAACAGGTGGACCACTAGAGTGACAGAATGAATACCAAGAGAAGGGAAGCACAGTCGAGGACGGAATAAAACTAGGTGTGGTGATGACGTTAGGAAATTTGTCGGCGCAAGTTCGAATCAGCTAGCTCAAGACAGGGTTAATTGGATATCGCAGGAAGAGGCGTTCGTCCTGCATGGGACATAAATATAGGCTGATTATGATGAAGCTGCAGTTGCCGGGAGGCATGAAAAGCAGTCAGGGACCCTTTAATGTCCGTGTTGCACTCTTAAAAGCGAAGCTTACGCCTCTCCCAAGTTTTAAATGCGTAAGCATTTCTATGCTTACCCAACGAGAAAACTGTCGGTCCGTCCTTCCCGTAACACGTTCGCCTTCAAGATGGAGCGCGCAGCAGTGAGCGACTTTACCTTTGGGCTGCCTATCAGTTCAACGCGGTCGAAGCGGCGAGAGCACAGCGCACAGACAACGCTGCACACTGGCCGTTTCGCAGATCGCTTTGAAGATTTGGGCCCGGGCGCACCCGCACGTCTCTCTTGAGCGCAAAGCGGCGAAAACATACCCCGCGGAGCTATCAGCTGTTGGCACTCTCTGTCCGCTTCACAGATCGCTTTAGGCTCATTCACATTAGGCCGACACGGCACCGATTTTGGTTTGCCGACTGTTGGCGACAGCGTTTTCCGTACTGTAAACTCCTCCCGTCATCAATGAGCCTTTTCAAGATACGGTCCGCGCGGCCGTGCCAGAGAGTACGTCTGATCAGTCCGTGCCGCCGACGGAATACTTTCAACACAGTTCATAATGGTTCGATGAGGATGGACAAGGCGCTAAAGGGCGATAACGGCTTATGATGATCAGAACGTCATCAGCGTATCTGGCGCCGCCACCTGCTGAACTTTTCTTGCGTTATCCATGCGCCGCCATCCGCACCAATTCGTGTCGCCTCAGAGCTGTCGTTCGTACTGGCCGGATCAAGTGTCATAACACTGATAATGACACCGGTCTGCGTGAAGATGAGCAAGTGACACAGTGCTTATACATACTTGGACAATTCCCAGAGGAGTTCCTGCGTGATTTTTTTTCTTCTTCTTGAAGGCGAGATCATCTTTGGTGACTTCAGATCGATTTGTGGTCTGTAGAATCTTGGCTGCCACTTTCTGACCATTTTTATCAGATTAGCACTTCTAGTGCTAGAAGGAAAACGAAAAACCGTCAGAATGAAGCTTGGTATAAAAAAAAGGATGCCCAAAGTTAGCGTAGAGCACTTTATGAAGCCATAATATGTAATTAGCGCAAGAAGGCCGAAATTAAGCCCTGATACGCTCGTTAGAACCCCGCGTGTATCATACCGGAACCGGAAGCGTAGCTTTACCCAACGAACAATATGGGCCGATCCCTGAAATAGTTCAGTCCAAAAATGTGGACCGACCCTAGAGTTAGTGCCGTCTAAACAACAAACCACCAGGTACACTAGTGCGCCTAAGAAGGCCTTGTCTTTCCTCGATGTCAACCGCCTGTTGACATTGAGATGCACGTTAAAGATCCTCAA